>NC_085857.1:13352786-13375286 GCF_034702125.1 Engraulis encrasicolus
GTGTGCTCCCTTTTGTGAGATGCCGTATACTGTATACCAAGCATGTGTACCCTCAGTGAGACGTCCTGGTCGTACTTCTTGAGCTGGTTCATGAACTCCAGGTGCTTCTTCTCCTCTTCCAGCTGGGCCACGCTCTGCTCTGCCTTACAGCTCTACTTTAATGTGTGTGTGTGTGTGTGTGTGTGTGTGTGTGTGTGTGTGTGTGTGTGTGTGTGTGTGTGTGTGTGTGTGAGAGAGTGTGTGTGTACTGCATACGCCTGTATTCTCCTTACCGTGGGCGAGACGTCCTGGTCGTACTTCTTGAGCTGGTTCATGAACTCCAGGTGTTTCTTCTCCTCCTCCAGCTGGGCCACGCTCTGCTCGCTCTTCTGCAGCTTCTGCTGGGTGTTGGCCAGCTCGTCGCGCAGCCATTGGTTCTCCTGGCACAGCCGCCGCACCTGCGCGCGCAGCTTCTGCTTCTCCGACTCCACCGCGCTCAGGTGGCTCGACAGCGCCATCATCACCTGCGGAGGGGGAATGCAAGTCGGGAGAGATTAGAATGTGAAATGATAGAGAAGAATTCATCCAGTACCATCAATACCTGAGCGAGCCTGATGACGCACTGAGGCGAAACGCGTTGTTCGCTCTAATAAAACGAGCATAAAGTCAAGAAAGTGTGCGGTAGACTTCTTTCTTTTGAAGTATTGAACATTCCTGCATATACCAGCACCTAGGAGCTGTGCATGGAACTTTGAACTGTTGAAGAATTCATCCAGTTTCAAATTTTAGATTTGTAAACAGCAGAATTGATAATGCACTTTATAATGAAATTCATAACAACATTGAATAAATAAATGAATAGAACTGAAAATTGTCAGGTTAACAGCGCCATCATCACCTGCGGAGGGGGAACGGAAGTTGGGAGAGGTACAGTTTGAAATTATAGAGTAGAATTCATCTTTTTCATTTTTTGAAGTTCCAAAGTTTACATTTGGAGACAGTAGAATTGGAAAAGAATGAAATAATATAATTTATAATAAAAATTCAAAACAATATTGATCGAATGACTGACAAATGTCAGGTTGACAGTGTAGTCAAAATATGTGGAGTACGATAGAAGTAAGAGTAGAAATAAAGATAGAACTTTGTATTGTTAAAAAAAACTATTCTGACTCCATTATGCACACAATGCCCGACTCCAAAAAGCCTTCAGCACTTCCTGAGTGCAATAGAAATAGAAATGTAATAGAATAAATAGAATAAAACAGCATAGAAGAGAGTTGACAAAAGATTTAACAACACCCATCGTCATGCCACAAAGAGGTCACATGAGTAGACCATTAACACACACACACGCACGCACACACGTGCACGCACACACACACACACACACACACACACACACACACACACACACACACACACACACACACACACACACGAGTCATCTTATGGTTTATTCTCCTCGTACTACTTTCCATGCACTGACTGAATCCGAACGTTCACAGACATGTGCATTTGGTTCAAGTTGAGTGGCTAAGAGAGCGTTATCAATTGAGTGTTGGGCCCTGTGTTATCGATTAAAATATAGCCTATCCACCTGGGTGTGTGTTCAAGGCTTAGCTTATAGTTTGGGTGCACTGTGTAATATTTTTAGTAGTTTCCAGAATTCATGCTGCCTATTCACAAATGTTACCTTTTTCAAGAATACGCCACCATGAAACCCTCTACTTTGGGATGGCTTGACTACAACCCCGGGGTGAGTTTCTCAAAAGAGAGAAGTTCTTAGCCTGTTAGCAACTTCGGTAGTTGCCAATGGAAAAATGCATTGAAAACAACAAAGTAGCTAATGTAGTAAGCAACTTTGGCTTTGAGAAATTCACCCCTGAACACGTAAAATGGGCTTCCCCTGTTTTAAAAGTCTGTAGCCGCCACTGTCACAGACGTATCATTAAGCAAGTCGTCCCCTCATATCCACCGAGCAGCTGCTCACTTAATGGCTGTGTGAATCACTCTAATCTCTGGGAAGATTATATAGTAAGGGCTGTTGCGGAAGTACATCAAAACATCTCTGGAGAATAGCCATAATAGCCATTACAGCCATACTCTCCAGCTAGCAATTGTCATCTTCTCTCTGATTCATTCTCTCTCTCTCTCTCTCTCTCTCTCTCTCTCTCTCTCTCTCTCCCTCTCTCTCTCTCTCTCTCTGTTTCCCTCTCTTTTCTCGCTTAGTGTTGCACTCTCTTACAGCTGGCACTAGCAATTGCCATAATTTCTTCGTCACCCTCTCACTCTCATCAATCCCTTTATATTCTTGCTCCATCTCTGCATTTTTTCTTTCTGTATCCCTCTCGTTTCTCACTTCCTGTCTTGCCGTCTCGCACAGTCATTACACTCCCAAAGTAGCTTCTCATCAACCTCTTTATCTATTTCTTTCCCTTTAAATGAAATGAAATAATATAATTTATAATAAAAATTCAAAACAATATTGAACGAATGACCCAAATTAATGAACTGACAAATGTCAGGTTGACAGTGTTGTCAAAATATGTGGAGTACGATAAAAGTAAAGATAGAACTAGCTTCTCATCAACCTCTTTATCTATTTCTTTCCCTTTAAATGTGTCCCTCGCTTGTTTTTTGTGCAGGTCCCTCCTCCCTCCCCTTTCACTCCCTGAAAGTCTCTTTTCTCTCTCTCTCTCTCTCTCTCTCTCTCTCTCTCTCTCTCTCTCTCTCTCTCTCTCTCTCTCTCTCTCTCAACATTTTTGGTCCATTCTAGCGATCAATGTAGACATTAGCTGAAGCACCTAACCTGTATCGGTTCACTCTCACACACACACACACACACACACACACACACACACACACACACACACACACACACACACACACACACACACACACACACACACACACACACACACACACACACACACACACGCTCTCTTTCTCTCTCTCACTCACTTTCACGCACACCATCTCTCTCTCTCTCCCTTTCACACACCATCTCTCTCTCTCTCTCCTCCTTCCTCACCTGTGCCTAGGGTGACCATGTCCGTGACAGGAAAAAGGAGGACATGTTTTAGGAGGGGGGGTTTGGGGGTCCCCCCCCACAAATGTGTGTTATTTAGATGCAATTTCATGCATTTTAATGCATTTTTGTCCGGCTTAATGCTGTGCCTTAGGGGTCTTACACACCAGGGCAGTAAAGCGGCGAGGAACGGCCGCATTTTTTATCGGCGTCTGTGAAAAACATATCTGTCCTTACACACCAACCGGCGGTAGTCGAGCGTCAGCAGCACGGGAGCCGGCTCCGCACCGCGCTGCATTTGGAAAATAGAACTCGAGCGTATTTTTCACACCGGCGACCGGCGGTGTCTCATTCAAATGAATGGCAGAGTAGCATGCTAGCTTTGGCTGTGGGGAGGGTTTTGAACCGGACTGGCCGCACACGCCGACGCTGTCAGTGTGAAAGGGAGAGAAAAACACGCCGGCCGAAACTAAGCAGAAAGACCGCGTTCGTCCTGCGACTGTTCCGTTCCGCCTTGGTATGTTTTGGCCCTTACGCCGGACAAGGCACTGAAAAGGAGGACGGTCCTCCCTAAAGGAGGACGTCTGGCCACCCTACCTGTGCCTCTCCGAGTCCCAGCTCGATCATCTCCACACTCTTCCTCAGGAGGCTGCTCCACTCATGGACTTGGCTTGCCTCCTTACACACACACACACAAACACACACACACACACCAGCTCTCTTTCTCTCTCTCACTCACTTTCACACACACCATCTCTCTCTCTCTCTCCTCCTTCCTCACCTGTGCCTCTCCGAGTCCCAGCTCGATCATCTCCACGCTCTTCCTCAGGAGGCTGCTCTTCTCGTGCACCAGGCTGGCCTCCTCGTCCTTCTTCAGGCACTTGATGGTCTCCAGCAGGCTGTGCAGGATGGCGTTGTGCTCGCTCTGCCGAGGGAGTCACCAATTGAGGTGAATCAATGAACAAAATTCAAGAGACACCGCACACTGCTTACTTTTCTTAACTTTATTTCTCTGAGCGAACCTGATGACGCATTGGGCGAAACGCGTTGTTCGCTCAGAGATATAAAGTTAAGAAAAGTAAGCAGTGTGCGGTGTCTCTTGAATTTTGTTCATTGATTCACCTTCTCCTGCCTCACACCTGCACCTGCATTGCTTAGGGCTTGTGCACAAGGACTATCTTGCACTTTGATCACAAATTGAGGTATTTGGTTCATTTTGGAGTGTACAATGGCTATAAAAATGTGGCAACACTTTATAATAATGTCTGCTTAGTAAAGACTTAGTAAATACTTTACTAATGATGAACAAAACATTAACACATGTTTTTATCATTAACTAAGTTTTATAAATGCTTTATAAAATATCTCCAAATAATACAAGATTTTACCTACCTTATAATCAGGGTTCATACACTTTTTCACCTATTTTTTTCCATGACTTTTCCATGACTTTTCCAAAACCTTTTACTAAATTTCCAGGACCAAAAAAAAACAATGACCAATCGCTGGCGTGCAGGGTGGGGCATATTATATTTCATAGCCTATATTATAAATATGTAAATATATTCATACTATAGGCTATGTTTCACTACAGGCTGCTGCCATTATACTATATGTTGTATTACTGGTATATTAATTATATTATTCACTAATATTGTAAGCCTATTTATAGGCCTATTATTCACTTCTGGTATAGGCCTTGAGTAAGAAATGGAAATGAATAGGCCAATAGGAAATAAGGTCGTGAAATCATTATGAAGACAACTTTGGAGGTAGATGCTCATCCTGCCCAAGTAATTTAGAAAACATTGAGTCTACCTCTACACCTGCCTAAGCACAACAGTCCAAAGCGCCTGTAAGAATGTTTGTTGTCATTTGTTGTGGTCGTTGATGGAGTCAAAAAAGGTGGAAAGAGTGCACTGCTCGTGGCAAAGTGTGACGCCCACTCAACGAGATGCGACAGTGAGCATCATTTTGTGTTGCTATCTGACTGATTTGAAATAAAGCCACAAAACTTTTCAAACTCTTTTGGCGCTGCCGCTTATATTTCAAAAGCGCCATGCCGACACTGACAATTGTTTGGCTCGCGGTCATCCACACATAGCCTACTGTACAGATTTCATTAACCAACTCAGTCGCAGGTGCACCTTAGCTTCTCAATATCAATATGTCGGGGCTTACCGAAAACATAAAAGGTTCACTTGGAGCTCTATCCGGCAAATTAGCGGTTTAAACATGTCTTAGGGTTGTATTCCTTTTGGCATTAACTTTAGTGGAACCGCTAAATATATCGCTAAAACGTTTTTAATTGCTAACCTGTTAGTAGCTGGAGGGAACGCTGTATCTTGCCCTTCAGGTGGCTGACAAGTGGCGCACTTCACACATATCGGACACATCAAAATGTTCGTCCTCCTTTTGTTAGCCATTTGTTGATAATCTTTTGAAAGCCATGCGTTGTTGAAGTTACATTTCGCGGCAAGCCGTAACATTATTATTAGAAGTTTAGAACTCAGCTCTCTCACCACGCCTCGCATATCTAGCTCGTGCGTTATGAGAATTACGGTTGCCAGATGTGACTGATTTCCAGCACAAAAAATGCATGAAAACCGCGTGGAGCCACTACAACCTGCCTTATTTGAAAAACACTCAATTTGGCAACAAAGGGTTATGCATGCGCAAACTGCGCAAGACAACATTTCTACGACAACTCATGGCTATTTAGAACTACATTTAGAACTATATTTTGCGTGGCATCAAGTTCATAAAGATAATTGATGAAACACTAGATAGATTTCCATGACTTTTCCAAAACTTTTGACCAAAAAAACGTTTTCCATAACTTTTCCAGGCCTGGAAATTTGATTTTTTAAATTCCATAACTTTTCCAGGTTTTTCATGACCGTACGAACCCTGTTAATAGAGTATTTTATTCATTTACAAGCAATTTGTAAATGTTTGATACATTTAAGATATTAACATAACATTTCCTAGTCATTTACAAACATTTGTTAACATTTCCTAGTCATTTACAATCATTTGTTAATGTTTTGTTCATCAATAGTTAATTATTTATTAAGTATTTAAAAAGCTTTTTTTGCATCCATTATTAAAGTGTTACCAAAAAGTCTACATCCTCCTGTTGCAATGCCAGGTTTTTGTGATGTGAAACAACCCAAATAATTTCAATTTTTTTTCCACATTTAATCTTAACTATTAACCTGTACAATGCAATTGAAACATTAACTCAAACCCTCAAAGGAAAATATAGAAAGTAAAAAAAACTTAAATATGCACACCAGCTGTGCACTGGCCATGATTCTATTCTATTCTATTCTATTCTATTCTATTTTATGCTATTCTATTCTACAGTATTCTATGTAGTAGTAAGTAGTGCAATGTAATGTAGTGTAATGCAATGTACCGTAAGTGTACCTTGAGTGCCTCCCTGGGCTACGAGCTGTGTGCTGGCCATGATCTCCTCCTGAGTCAGCTTCTATTCTATTCTATTCCATTCTATTCTATTCTATTCTATTCTAGTCTACTCTACGGTGTTCTATTCAATGCCAGTGTAAAGTAGTGTAATGTAATCCTACCTTGAGTGTAATGTAATGTAGTGTAGTGTAGTGTAATGTAATGTAATGTAGTGTAATGTAATGTAATGTAGTGTAATGTAATGTAATGTAGTGTAGTAATGTAATGTAGTGTAATACCTTGAGTGCCTCCAGTCCCTGGGCCACCAGCCGTGTGCTGACTGGCCATGATCTCCCCCCTGGGTCAGCTTCTATTCTATTCTATTCTATTCTATTCTATTCTATTTTATTCTATGTTCTACTCTACTGTGCTCTATCCATTGCCAGTGTAGTGTAGTGTCGTGTAATGTAATCCTACCTTGAGTGCCTCCAGTCCCTGGGCCACCAGCCGTGTGCTGGCCATGATTTCCTCTTGAGTCAGCTTCTCCATCTTCTCATCTCCGCCTCCAGCGCGAGACGGGAACACCAGCGTAGACATGGCGGAGCGGGGTCACCAGGGGGTCAGGCAACGCCAACGGGGTCAAAGGTGAAGGGTAGGGAGGATCTGAAGAAGTGAGGAAGTGTGGTCTGTGGAAAAGAAGAAGAAGAGGAGAGAGAGAGAAACAGAGCTTGTTTGTTATCAATGAAACAATGGAGACACATTGTTTGTCCCTCCTCTTGTTATACACCGTGTTTAATGATGATTTTTTCTCAGCAGTGATTTCAAAGTCGGTTTGTTATCAATGAAACGATAGCATCACTGATATGTAGTATACCGACAGCGGGCTTCTCCTGTATTCCATTCAACTGTTTTGAAGCATCCACGACTGATCAGGGAGAATACTTCCGCCCCAGATTTCTGGAGGCATACCTTAGTAATGCTGAGAACAAGCGCTGATAGGCTGACACCGCCGGCTCTTTGCGTTTGACTTTCAATCAAAAGAATTCTAAAAAGAATTCTAACTGTTAATCAACCCAACCGACAATGCTCATTGGTCATTTAAAAAATTGAATTTGCTCTCTAAAATAAAGGGTCAGGCCGAACAAGGCTTGTTTGAAAGGGACGGGAAACTGCCGTTTAAACGAGAGGTCACAGTTCAAAGGTGAAAGGAAGTGGGAAGGGAACAGAGGAAGAGATAAGAGTTGATTCATCAGAGAAAGGCACAGAATTGAATTATACCATCAATGAAACACCAGAGACAACACATTGACACCACACTGTGGCATTCCACAGAGAGAGAGAAAGACATGAAACACATCTGAAGGATTCTCTCTATAAAAAGATCACAGGGAAAATAAAACAAGAGCTTTGAGCCTTGAAGATTGATCTGTCTAGGGGATGCGGCGTGCGTACGGTACGTACGTCCCAACGGTAGATCTACATGTTTATTCTAATCAGGTGGAGATGAGAAATGGGGGATCATAAAAAAAGAGGGAGAGAGGGGTATGAACGGAAGGGGATGGTGAGGTAAAAGAAGAGTCAACACACTGTTGCAGTTCGGGACAGACACAGAAAGAGAGAGAGAGAGAGAGAGAGAGAGAGAGAGAGAGAGAGAGAGAGAGAGAGAGAGAGAGAGAGAGAGAGAGAGAGAGAGATTTAACCAGTCCTTTATTGACTCATTGTCAAAGGTGTTACAATGTCAGGCCGCAACTTGGCTGCAATGTGACATACCACCTCCCCCACCCCCCATGTGTCCGTAAAGCAGTCCATGTCATCAACCAACTTGTAGTATGCATATTCAATTTTCACCCGGGTATCCACCAAGCCCTTGAAGACCTCCACTGGGTCACAGGAACCCATCCCCAACATCTTATTCTTCCGTGTCTTCCAAATTGCAAGTTTGGCTGAACCCAACAAAAAGTTGACTAAACACACCTCGCTCCTCCTCCTCACACTGAGAGAGAGAGAGAGAGGGAGAGAGAGAGAGAGAGAGAGAGAGAGAGAGAGAGAGAGAGATAGAGAGAGAGAGAGAGAAAGAAAGAGAGAGAGAGAGGTGGTGGTTAGGGGGTCTGGTAGGTTGAAGATGTATGGAGCTGAATTAAACATCAGAGTAGTAGTTGTGTGGTTGTGGGAGAAGATGTGATAAGGGTGGGATTGGGCTGGGTGAGAGGGTGGTCGTGGGGTGTTTGTGGGGAGGCTGTCTGTGCAGTGGTTGCGGGTGTGGTGTGGAAAGATATGCGATGATGGTGGACTGGTTGTGGGAGAAAAATTACAATTGTAGTTGTGGAGAGGTTGTGTTGTGGTTGTGGAGAGGTTGTGTTGTGGTTGTGGGGAGGTTGTAGTTGTGTTGAGGTTGTATTGAGGGGAAGTTGTGTTGTGGTTGTGTTGTTGTTGTGGGGAGGTTATGGGGAGGTTGTGGTTGTGAGGAGGTTGTGGTTGTATTGAGGGGAGGTTGTGTTGTAGTTATGGAGAGGTTGTGTTGTAGGTGTGTTGAGGTTATGGGGAGATTGTGTTGTGGTTGTGTTGAGGTTGAGGTTGTGCTGTGTTGCGGTTATGGCTGTGCTGTGGTTGTGGGGAGGTTGTGCTGTAGTTATGGAGAGGTTGTGGTGTGTTGTGGTTATGGGGAGATTGTGTTGTGGATGTGAAGACGTTGTGTTGTGGTTGTGGAGAGGTTGTGTGAAGACGTTGTGTTGTGGTTGTATTGTCTGGAGAGGTTGTGTTGTAGGTTGTGTTGTGGTTGTGGGGAGGTTGTGTCGTATTGTCTGGAGAGGTTGTGTTGTAGTTATGGAGAGGTTGTGTTGTAGGTGTGTTGTGGTTGTGGGGAGGTTGTGCCGTGGTTGTGTTGAGGTTGTGTTGTGGTTGTGGAGAGGTTGTGTTGTGGTTGTATTGTCTGGAGAGGTTGTGTTGTAGTTATGGAGAGGTTGTGTTGTAGGTGTGTTGTGGTTGTGGGGAGGTTGTGGTTGTATTGAGGGGAGGTTGTGTTGTAGTTATGGAGAGGTTGTGTTGTAGGTGTGTTGTGGTTGTGGGGAGATTGTGCCGTGGTTGTGTTGAGGTTGTGGTTGTGGGGAGATTGTGTCGTGGTTGTGTTGTGGTTGTGGTTGTATTGTCTGGAGAGGTTGTGTTGAGGTTGTGGTTGTGGGAGAAGATGTGTGGAGCTGAATTAAACATTAGAAAGGAGACAGGAGGGAGACAAGAGGGAAAAACGCTTCCTGAATCCCTGTACCAATTACAGTTCTGTCACACAAAACACACACCCAGCAAGCCAAACAAACACACAAACACACACACGCAGCAAGCCAAGCAAACACATACACACACACGCACACAGATGTTGCATATGAAACACACTGCAGAAAGAAACAGAATGTGGGAAGAGCCTGCCGAGGCAAAGACACACAAACTGGTCCAACACGCACAGTTGGCCCCAGTGCAGATCTAATGTCTTTTTGTGCCGCACGCACGCACGCACGCACGCACGCACGCACGCACGCACGCACCCTTTGACTAGTTTGATACGTCGTTACACACACACACACTACACAACTGGCCAGTACCCTGCATAAATCTATGGGTGAAGAGGCTCACTGCAAGCTCACACACACTGCCACGAATTCCCAACAACGCCCATGAAATGTACAGACACACGCACGCACGCACGCACGCACACACGCACGCACGCACGCACGCACGCACGCACACACGCACACACGCACACACACACACACGCACACACACACACACACACACACACGCACACACGCACATACACACACACGAGTTAGAGGGTGGCAGACAGGGTAATTGTTTTATGGGGGGTGTTCCCAGCATACACACACGCACGCACACACACACGCACACGCACAGACACACATGTATGCACGCACACACACATGCATGCAGGCACACCAAGGTAATTGTTTGTGGGGGAGGTTGGCAGCACAGAGTCATGAATAACCAGCTTGTTACTGCACTACATGTTGGAGGGAATGAATATGGAAACTGGATGCTTCAACAGTTTAGCTAGTTACACTGCCAATAAGTCACTGTGTGTGTGTACAGATGTGTGTGTGTGTGTGTGTGTGTGTGTGTGTGTGTGTGTGTGTGTGTGTGTGTGTGTGTGTGTGTGTGTGTGTGTGTGTGTGTGTATGTGCTTGTGTGTGTGCAGAGTTGTGTGTGTGTGTGTGCAGGTGTGTGTGTGTGTGTGTGCAGGTGTGTGTGTGTGTGTGTGTGTGTGTGTGTGTGTGTGTGTGTGTGTGTGTGCAGGTGTGTGTGTGTGTGTGTGTGTGTGTGCAGAGTTTCTGTGTGTGTGTGTGTGCAGAGTTTCTGTGTGTGTGTGTGTGTGTGTGTGTGTGTGTGTGTGTGTGTGTGTGTGTGTGTGTGTCTGTGTGTGTGTGTGCGTGTGTGTGTGTGCGTGCGTGTGTGTGTATGCATGTCAATAAGTGCATGCTAGCATGTGTGTACGTGTTTCGTGTTTGTTCTTTAGACACATCTTGTTCTGTAGAGGCATCTGTGTTGTCCGTGTGTGTGTGTGTGTATGTGTGAATGCATGTGCCACGCCAATAAGTGTTCGCATGCGCCAATACGTGTGTGTGTGTGTGTGTGAATGCATGTGCCACGCCAATAAGTGTCTGTACGTGCCAATAAGTGTGTGTGTGTGTGTGTGTGTGTGTGTGTGTGTGTGTGTATGCATGTGCCATGACAATAAGTGTGTGTGTGTGTGTGTGTGTGTGTGTGTGTGTGTGTGTGTGTGCGTGAATGCATGTGCCACGCCAATAAGTGTCTGTACGTGCCAATAAGTGTGTGTGTGTGTGTGTGTGTGTGTGTGTGTGTGTGTGTGCTGTGCGTCTGTGTCCGTGTATGAGTGTATGCATGTGCCATGACAATAAGTGTGTGTGTGTGTGTGTGTGTGTGTGTGTGTGTGTGTGTGTGTGTGTGTGTGTGTGTGTGTCTGTGTGTGTATGCATGTGCCAAGCCAATAAGTGTCCGTATGTGCCAATAAGTGTGTGTGTGTGTATGTTCGTGTTTGTCTGCGTGTATGTTTGTCTGCATGTGTGTGTGTGTGTGTGTGTGTGTGTGTGTGTGTGTGTATCTCTTTTGCCAAGCCCCCAGTTCCATAAGCAAACACCACTGGCAACAACAGCACAGAAATCCTGCACATTTGGCACATGTTTACAGCTGTGTGTGTGTTTGTGTTTGTGTTGTTGTGTGTGTGTCTGCGTATGTGTGTCTGCGTCTGTGGTGTGTGTGTGTGTGTGTGTGTGTGTGTGTGTGTGTGTGTGTGTGTGTGTGTGTGTGTGTGTGTGTGTGTATCTCTTTTGCCAAGCCCCCAATTCCATAAGCAAACACCACTGGCAACAACAGCACAGAAATCCTGCACATTTGGCACATGTTTACAGCTGTCTGTGTGTGTTTGTGTTTGTGTTGTTGTGTGTGTGTCTGCGTATGTGTGTCTGCGTCTGTGGTGTGTGTGTGTGTGTGTGTGTGTGTTTACTCTTCATCCCTCTCCTGTGTGTGTGTGTGTGTGTGTGTGTGTGTGTGTGTGTGTGTGTGTGTGTGTGTGTGTGTGTTTACTCGTCATCCCTCTCCTCTCCTCCCTTGTCTGTGCCAACAACCCTGGAGCATGAGGCATGAAGGACACACAGAAAGAAGGGATCAGGAGAGATGGAGAGAGAGAGAGAGAGAGAGAGAGAGAGAGAGAGAGAGAGAGAGAGAGAGAGAGAGAAAGAGAGAGGGAGAAAGAGAGAGGGAGAAAGAGAGAGGGAGGAAAAGTGAGATGAAAGAGAGAACATAGGATTAAGATGAAAAGAAAAAAAACTGGGCAGAAGGGGGAGTGTCGGGATAAATATGAGAGAGAGAGAGAGAGAGAGAGAGAGAGAGAGAGAGAGAGAGAGAGAGAGAGAGAGAGAGAGAGAGAGAGAGAGAGAGAGAGAGAGAGAGAGAGAGAGAGAACATGATGAGACATGGGATGTTTCCAGGAAAAGAGAGAAGAATGAAAGGGGGGGACAAATGAAAGACTACATTTGGGAAAAATGACAAAGGCACAGATGAGAAGAGAAGAGTTGAAAATGGAAGGGAGGAGGAGAGAAGAGAGGAGAAGAGAAGAGAAGTGAAGAAGAGAGAGGATGGAGAAGAGAAGAGAAGAGAAGAGAAGAGAAGACAAGAGAAGAGAAGAGAAGAGAAGAGAAGAGAAGAGAAGAGAAGAGAAGAGAAGAGAAGAGAAGAGAAGAGAAGAATAGGAAAGAGAAGAGAAGAGAGAGATAAGAGAAGAGAAGAGAAGAAGAGAGAGGATGGAGAAGAGAAGAGAAGAGAAGAGAAGAGAAGAGACGAGAAGAGAAGAGAAGAGAAGAGAAGAGAAGAGAAGAGAAGAAAGAA
This sequence comes from Engraulis encrasicolus, assembly GCF_034702125.1. Classification (NCBI taxonomy): domain Eukaryota; kingdom Metazoa; phylum Chordata; class Actinopteri; order Clupeiformes; family Engraulidae; genus Engraulis; species Engraulis encrasicolus. The sequence continues at coordinate 13,365,619 of NC_085857.1, forward strand.
GAACAGAGAAGAGAAGAGAAGAGAAGAGAGAGGATGGAGAAAGTAAAATAGATGTCACTGAACGAGGGGTAGAGGAACAAAGAAGAAAATAAAATGAAAGGATCAAGAAAGACGAGAAGAGACGAGGAGAGACAGGATGCAGAGAGTTGCAGTTAAGGAACAGAGACGAGAGAGAGAGAGAGAGAGAGAGAGAGAGAGAGAGAGAGAGAGAGAGAGAGAGAGAGAGAGAGAGAGCAGAATAGAATAGAATAGAATAGAATAGAATAGAAAGCCTGTATTGTCATCATACAAAGTATACTGAGAAAGAGAGAGAGAGAGAAAGCAGGTGAAAAGGAACACAGAGGAAAGAGAGAACATGGGATTGAGCTGAAAGAGGAAACTGGGCAGGGAAGGGGGGATGAGGATGGGCATGATGAGACAGAGTGCAAGATCAGGAGAGAAGGGGTGAGGAAATGAGGGGAGAACGAGAGAAGGAGGGGAAAACAGATGAACGAGAGAACAGGGGATTGAGATGAAAGAGAGAAGTGGGGAAAACAAGATTGGACATGAGGCTGGTGCAGGGAGAGAGAGAAGAGAGGGAGGAGGGGTGTGGTGCAGGGAGAGAGAGAAGAGAGGGAGGAGGGGTGTGGTGCAGGGAGAGAGAGAAGAGAGGGAGGAGGGGTGTGGTGCAGGGAGAGAGAGAAGAGAGGGAGGAGGGGTGTGGTGCAGGGAGAGAGAGAAGAGAGGGAGGAGGTGTGTGGTGCAGGGAGAGAGAGAAGAGAGGGAGGAGGGGTGTGGTGCAGGGAGAGAGAGAAGAGAGGGAGGAGGGGTGTGGTGTAGGGAGAGAGAGAAGAGAGGGAGGAGGGGTGTGGTGCAGGGAGAGAGAGAAGAGAGGGAGGAGGGGTGTGGTGCAGGCAGAGAGAGAAGAGAGGGAGGAGGTGTGTGGTGCAGGCAGAGAGAGAAGAGGGGGAGGAGGGGTGTGGTGCAGGCAGAGGCGCATCTTGCCACCAGGCAAGGCAGGCAGCCGCTTGGGGCCCCCAAGCCCCTAGATAGTGAATAACAGCCCACACTGTACTACAGTAGTGATGATTTTGGTTCAAATGTTCATTCTTATGCATTTTCGCTTGGGGCCCCACCTGACCCTAGAATCGCCTCTGGGTTCAGGGAGAGAGAGAAGAGAGGGGGGAGGGGGAGGGGGGACTGTAATGGGATAAGTGGAAATATGAGGGGGATTCCAGAAACGAGGTCGGTAGCAAAAAACGAAAGACAGAAACGAGGGGGGTAGGAGGTAGGGATTAGGGGTGGAAATCACAGCCTTCATGACGATACGATACAGTATCGATTTCTTAAATCAGGGATTCGATTTTTTTTCAATACTTAAGAATTCCCCACGATACGATGCGATTCGGTTCGATTCGATTTTTTCCAATTATTTTTCCACTACTATTGTGTTATGGAGCTAGGTAATTGCACAGGGGCCAGCGATTCGATTATTTTCGATTCTTAAGAATGCCCCACGATACAATGCGATTCTATTAAATCGCCGGCCGATACTTCCGATACATCGATACATTTCGATTTTATTTACATCCCTAGTAGGGATGGGACTCGATTTTGGAACACTCAAATATTTGATGTACGTTTGAATTTAGAATATTCGAGTATATCGAGTATATCGAGTATTCGAAATGTTGGTCTCGAAATCCACTGTCATTGAAATGCAGAACCCACATCAAAATTCTGTATGGGCCTCCATCACTGTGTTGAGTGACAATGAAGATTAGTGCAAAGTTTCATTGAATTTCTACATTTACCCTCCAAATAGAAAAGGATAGTCTTTCATTTTCAACATGAATGTCAGAAAGTCTCCAGTAGTGATGCGCGGGCCGGCCCGAACCCAGCGGGGCCTTCGGGTTAGCCTGCGGGGCGGGTGGGTCGGGCCGTTATGTTCTTAAGAATCCACGGGTTGCGGTCGGGTCGGGTCAGATCACAGACAGTCGTCATAATTACACTAATTACACTGTTAACATCAGCGCACATCCGAGACAGTAGAATGCCAATTGACGGCGTATGCACATGTGCTTGCTCTCTCCCCCTGCGCACAGAACCAGAATGCAAGCAAGCAGCCAATGTGGAGCTCTCGCTCTCCTTCTGATTCTAGTTCCCGCGCATCACTATAGCGTGGACTCACATGAAGCTCTCGCTCTCTCGTGCCCCGCTCTCGACTCAAAGAGAAGCAAGCCGTCTAAATATTTTAGCTTAATGGTGGTGGACATTGATTGTTGAACATTAAGCTATTTAAGCAGTTGAAATAAAAAAAAGCACACTGACAACAACCGAACCACAGGACTCAATCTATTATTTTATAGCAGTCTCCAAAGACTATGGCTATTTAATCCGTTTTGCTTTCTCTGTCCTTTATGAATGCGCTTGCGTTCAGCCCCCGAAGGTGTTCTGCTCCTATAGCGAGACGTAACTTTCACAAGGTGAAGTGTTCCAGCCTTGCGAGTAACGCGCATTTTCCCCATCGCGGGCTTAACGTTATGATGCATATCTGGCGAGGTAAACGTTACGAATATGCCCTGCTTTTAAGTTTGCCCCAACCCAGGATGTTTCCATAGGCTATGGCCTGATATGCACCACAACTCAACGCGCTTCAAATGCATGTGAAGCTCGCGCCTCTCAGTCTGCGTATCGGTAACATTTTGCATTGACCACCATCGGTTGAGTTTTAAAATCAATACAAAAAAGACACGTTTATAGCCTACATGGTTTTGTCATCCAGCATATCGAAAATAGGCGAGTGGCTACTTCATCCTCAAATCATAGGCTATTAGCAGAGAACTGTTGGTCTTGCATTCATCAAAGGAGCTCTACTGAGCGGTTGCCTACTTCAGATGCTGGTGAATGGTTCGAAAGGAAAATAATTTATGTTCATGTCTGTTCATGACAGTCTTGCAAAGAGACAACCGACTATGTCGAATAATTGGTCAAGGCGCGAGATGAGGAATACTTCAGGGCTATTGGAAAAAACTTGAATAGCCTATTTGTATCCCCGAGTGTTAAAAGCAGGAGAGCCTGAACGTCGTAACCTCGGCTGTTGAGGTAGGCTATTCGCTTTCGCTATCGTTGTCACTTTTGCATGTAGCCTTCTAAAATGCATTTTATCTCCAAGTGTTTATTTAATAACAATTGGCTATACAGCAATTCTGTGAAATTAGTTATCTTTCCATGGGAATAGCAAAGTCCAGCATGCACGCACGCTTATTTCTCTCCTTCCATTTACAATCCAAAAGCTCCAACAAGGGGAGGGAAACAGCGCTGTCCATGCGCTTCCTAACAGGTGGCGACCCCACCACGTCTCACAGCCATGAGCACACAGACAACACGGCTGGCACCCCACATCATAGTAAATTCATATGGCACGCACAGAGCTTAGGTGTCTGATGTGGCAACGAAAAATGGAATTAAAACCACAATCGTCAGATGGATGTGCTGCGGTCAAGATGTAGACTAACTTTATTGATCCAAGAGGGAAATAAAGGGTGAATGGCTGCCACACGCAGCTGGCAGTCTAGGACATTACGCATCCCCTCGGCGCCGCCGCAGACATTTAATTTATGTTTATTTAATATGCCCATAGGCTATATCGAAATACACATTTATTTAGGCCTATTAAACAAAAACAAAAAATAAGCGGGGCGGGTCGGGTCGGGTTAAAAATCATTGTGTAATATTTCGGGCCGGGTTGGGTTGGGTTGGCTGCGTGATGGGTTGGGTTGGGGCGGGCTGTAAATATCAACGGCCCGCGCACCACTAGTCTCCAGCCACAGTCAAGTTCAGTTTACAGTCAAGGATAACAACATTCGAATATTCGAATAGTGGCCATCTAGTGGATTTTTGAATAGTGTGTTTGTTTGCTAAAAAAATCCTATCTTTAGTGGACAGAGGAGAGACATAAAACACTCGGGAGAGAGATGGGGGGGTGGAATCACATCACAAGGAGGAGAGGATTAGAAGGAGGAATAGAATGGATGCGGAATTGGCAGAATATAATGCGAGGAGGTGAAAGAGGAGAAAAGAAACAAAAGGCAAGAGATGGAGGAGGAGGAGGAGGAGGAGGAGGAGGAGAAGGGACAAAGTGAGGGAGGAGAAAATGAGGGGAAGAGAAGAGGAGGAGAGCAAGCAGCAAGGCTGGAGGATGGAGAGGAGAGAGTTAAGATGGTTGGATGATGATGAAGAGAGAGAGAGAGAGAGAGAGAGAGAGAGAGAGAGAGAGAGAGAGAGAGAGAGAGAGAGAGAGAGAGAGGGAGAGAGAGAGAGATATGGGAAAAGGGAAAGAGAAAGAGAAAGAGAAAGAGGAGGAGAGAGCAGAGTGAGAGGGGAGGACAAAGAAGAGAAGAGAAGAGAAGAGAAGAGAAGAGAAGAGAAGAGAAGAGAAGAGAAGAGAAGAGAAGAGAAGAGAGTAACTGAAGCAGCAAGAGCTGAAGGGACAGAAAAGGATAGAAGAGATTGAATTAAAGATGCCTGGGGAGGATGGAGAGAAATAGAAGTTGGCTGGACGGTAATTTAACCCCATTGCTACCTATAACAAGGACAGGGTGTGTGTGGAAGAGAGAAGACAGTCCCACCAGGAAATCGCGGGCATTTTCTCAAAAAATCGCGGTCAGAATTGCCAGATGGTGCACGAGGATTTCCAGAAAATCGCGATAAAAGTTGCGGAGCTTCTTACTGTGTTGTTGCGATTTTGTTGCGGCATGAAATGAAAGGTGCGATTTTTGTTGCGATTTTTAATGTGTTTCCCCACGCTTGAAAGTAAAGAACACTGCCACATTCCAGTCCTCTGGTGTTTTTATATTATTTACATTTTTATATTATAATTTTGGTCCTTAAGCAAAGCAGGGAAGCGGCCAGGGTGAGTTTTTAGCCAGAATGCCGTGAAGAGTTCAATTTCTTTCATGCTGCCATTACGACACCCTTCATTACAATGCTGTTTATGGCCGTTTGACTCTGTTTTAAATGTCATTACCGTTTCAAATTGTAAGCATACAAACTTCGTATCATGTCGATATCCATTCCTGACTTAAATAGTGGATACATAATTAACTATAAGTAGGCGGGCGGAATTGGGCATATCCAGCCAGTTGAAGAGGGTGGGCTACGTGGTGACAGGAACTCTTGTGACTGAAATCCTGGTTAATGTGAGTCGTCTTTTACACATAGCCTGCCTGTGTCGGCGTTTAATTTTCAAGCTTGTCAAAAGCAACACAAATAAAAGCAGAGGGAGGGGTCGCTTTCGAAAGAAGGCATAGGCCTAGGTTTTTTTTTTTGTTCTCCCGCGCCGTCAGCCGGCTTTAAATTAACGGCTGATGATCATCATTCAATGTAACGAGGATGGAGTTCACAGATTTCCTGTTGTGAAGGGTGCTTGCTGAATAATGTTCAGAAATTATATTAATTTTGGTGCTCTTGTGAATATAAAAGACGACGAGATTGTTATCTAGGCTATAAAACACCGCCTGCAGAACGGAGGTCTCAGCTGTCAATCACGTCAATCGCGCAAGGAAGAGAGAAGGAGAGAGAGACAGAAAGTAGTTTTCCAACTTACTCCCACAGCTTTCCAACGTGTCTGCTCTGGATTTATTCATGTTCAGTGTTCCTTGTCCGTTTGACCGCGCCAGGTTAAACGAAAGTGATTTGACGACACGGTCACCACGGTCACCAAGTGCTCGTATCCAGCCATAGCCCAATTTGCACGAAAGAGATTACTATATCGGCCAGGCACGCACGCAGCATTCACAATGAAGGATGGAAATTACTCCTTTGTTGTGGACAAGGCATTTGCGCATCTCAATTCGGAGGGAAAATGTTGCCTTCTGTATGCGCACAAGTCAAATACCAAAGTGGTCCAGCAGGTGGACTGCTGTAGAAAAAAGAAAACATCTTGTTGTAGGAGCCCTATACTTGGCGCAATGTAGATGACTGTCATGAAGTGTTAATTATATATTTATGTAGGCCTAGCACATTTTAAAAATGTAGGCCTATTGGTTATGCCAGACTAGTCATACATGTTCCCTTCTGTGACCATGCGAGCAGACGCGCAATGAGAACATGGCGTTTCCTACATTCGTATTTATTAGTTTTTTCCCCCTCACCGACAACTTTGTACATGCATAGTAATGCTGGGACTGATTGCTAGGTTACTTTTTTATTGTATTTTTTATTGTATTATCCTTTTTGAAAGGAAGTTTGTCGACGTCAGTTAAGTCAGCGCAACATGGATTGGTTCAAAGTGTTCAAAGTTGCGGGAAATCCCGGTGATTGGTTAAAGTTGCGCTCTCGCGCAGAATTCGCGGGAATTCATTGAAGTTGCGAAAAACGACGCGATCGCAACATCGCGATTTCCTGGAGGGACTGAGAAGAGGATGAGAGAGATTAAAAATGGCTAGATGGATGAACAGTAAATTAGCCCCAGTGCTACAGAATAAAGAGGAGTGACGCATGGAAGGAAGTTCCAAGTGGACAGTGTGTGTGTGTGTGTGTGAGAGAGAGAGAGAGAGAGAGAGAGAGAGAGAGAGAGAGAGAGAGAGAGAGAGAGAGAGAGAGAGAGAGAGAGAGAGTGTAGGTGGTGGTGGAGATTGAGGGTGGCTCGAGGATGAACAGTAAATGAACCCTCAGCAGTCCAGATTAACGAGGACGAAGAGGTGTGGAAATACGAACAGTAGAGGGGAAAGGAGAATGGGGAGAAACAGGGAGGATACGAGGATAGGAGAGGATGGACAGCTCTTTAAACCCAACGGTACAATTTAATGACGGAGGAGAGGTGTGGAATCACGAGTGGCAGTGAACGTGGAAGGAGAGCGCATGGAAGTACAGAGAGAGAGAGAGAGAGAGTAGAGAGGGATAGTAGGAGGGGAAAGAACGAGAGAGAGGAAGGAGGAGGGAGGAGGGAGGAGGATGGGATTAAAGATGGCTGGAGGATGGAGAGTAAATGAGCCTCACTGTTACAGATAACGACAGAGGAGAGATGTGGAGATGTGGAAGTACTGCAGAAAGAGTAAGGGGAACGAGAGAGAGAGAGAGAGAGAGAGAGAGAGAGAGAGAGAGAGAGAGAGAGAGAAAGAGAGAGAGAGAGAGATGGAGAGATAGAGCAAGAAAGAGAGCGAAAGAGAGAAAGAGAGAGAGAGATGGAGAGAGAGAAAGAGAATGGAAAGATAGATAGAAGATGGCTCCACGATGGACAGTAAATTAACCCCAGAAGTACAAGTGGCGTGGATGGGGTTGGGAAAGAGATAGAGAGGGAGTGGGGGAGGGTAGGGTAGTGGAGTGAGAAAGGAGGATCAGAGAGACTAAACATGTCTAGATGGATGGAGCGAAAATTAGGCCCCAGTGCTACAGATTAAAGAGGAAGGAGAGGTGTGGAAGTACAAGTGGAGAGGCAGAGAGAAGTGGGATGTGGAAGAGAGAGAGAGAGGGAGTTGGGATGGGAGTTGGGATGTGGAAGAGAGAGAGAGAGAGAGAGAGGGAGTTGGGATGTGGAAGAGAGAGAGAGAGGGAGTTGGGATGGGAGTTGGGATGTGGAAGAGAGAGAGAGAGAGGGAGTTGGGATGGGAGTTGGGATGCTGAATGACAGGAAGGACATTAAAGACTATATTCATTTGAGATGAAGGACATAGAAGAGGAGAGAGAGAGAGAGAGAGAGAGAGAGAGAGAGAGAGAGAGAGAGAGAGAGAGAGAGAGAGAGAGAGAGAGAGAGAGAGAGAGAGAGAGAGAGAGAGAGAGAGAGAGAGACAAACACACACACACACACACACACACACACACACACTGAGACTAGAGATGAAGAAATAGCATGAAACAGAGAGCAAGAGAGAGAGAGATTAAAATTACTGGACAGGATGGACAATAAATGACCCCCCATGTGGTAGCCGGAGCCAGTGGAAAAGAGGATGAGCGTAGGAGAGAGATTGAAGAGGCGTGGAGGAGGGATGGTAAATGAACCCCCAGTACAACACCGATAAGAGATAAGGACGTGACAGAGGTGTAGAAGAGACCTGGAGTCAGAGAATGGACAGTATATATTAACCCCCCCCCCCACACACACACACACCCACACCCACACCCACACCCACACCCACACACACACACACACACACACACACCCCACCCCACTGCTACAGATAACGAGGAGAGGAATAGAAAGGGAGATGAGAGGGGTACATGAGATGAGACTGGAGTTGGGAAATGTGTGTGTGTGTGTGTGTGTGTGTGTGTGTGTGTGTGTGTGTGTGTGTGTGTGTGTGTGTGTGTGTGTGTGTGTGTGTGTGTGTGTGTGTGTGTGTGTGTGTGTGTGTGTGTGTGTGTGTGTGTGTGGAAAAGGAGGATGAGAGAGATTAAAAGTGTCTTGTAGGAGGACAGTAAATTAGGCCCAGCGGTACAAATGTAAGGGGTAGGGGGAGAGGCGTGGAAGAGAAAAGAATTGGGAAGTGGGGGATGAGAGAGAGAGAGAGAGAGAGAGAGAGAGAGAGAGAGAGAGAGAGAGAGAGAGAGAGAGAGAGAGAGAGAGTGTGTGTGTGTGAGTGACTGAGTGAGTGAGTGAGTGTGAGTGAGTGAGTGAGTGAGAGAGTGAGAGAGTGAGAGAGTGAGAGAGTGAGTGAGAGAGTGAGAGAGTGAGAGAGAGATGAAGAAATAATAGCATGAAACAGAGGTAGAGGAGGATACAGGGTGTGCAGAACTGTACGGCAAACAAGTGTTCTGACCATATCGTCCAGTTTATTTTTATTTTCCAAAACCAAGCTATACGAACATGAAAATCTATTGGATTTAAGCATTCCAGGTCAGAGAGAGAGAGAGAGAGAGAGAGAGAGAGAGAGAGAGAGAGAGAGAGAGAGAGAGGGGGAGAGGTAGAGAGAGAGGGAGAGGTAGAGAGAGAGGGAGAGAGAGAGAGAGAGAGAGACAGACAGATACAGAGACATACTGAGTGCAAGTCTCCTCTCTCCAATACCCCATTCTACATTATACTGTATCTCCACAATAGGGAATCCATTAATCTCTGTCTCCTTTAGAGCGATGCAGGGCCATTATCACACCCAATTAAGCAGCTCATTAAACATTTACACACGGCCACCTGAGCAGCTGACCAATAGAGCCGCTGGTTACCAGACCACCCAATGTCCTTGACCACTATACCCACAATATGATCACCATCTTCTAATGCAGGGGTGGGGAACCTATGTCTCGAGGGCCGTTTGCGTTTTATCCGGCCCCCGATATCATTTTGATGTTATGCAACTTCACATGAAATATGACATATTTTGTAAAGGAATCTTAGAGATTATATTTCCATTGCAATTAAGTTATATTCAGTGAACCTAGAGAAGGTGGGGACTGTTTTAAAGGTGTCTACCGTCAATAAATGGCCTAAATTGCATGGGGAAATCCTGCTTTGTGTTCATAGTACGGCCCTCGGAGGACTTTTATGACCCTTGTAGGAATTTGAAGTGGCCCCTCAAATGAAAAAGGTTCCCCACCCCTGTAAGGGAATTCATTTCTACCTTCCTTTCTTCTTTACATCCATCCTCCCTTCCCATCTTCCTTCCTTACTTCCTCCTTCCCTTCTTTACTTCCTATCTTTCTACGGATCTTCCTTCCTTTCGCTATCACTAGCTGCTAATCGTATTAAAGCACTA
>NC_085857.1:13380286-13390286 GCF_034702125.1 Engraulis encrasicolus
ATATCTGAGGACATGCACAGACACACTCACACACACACATGTGCACATACACACGCACACATGTGCGCACACACACACACACACACACACACGTGTGCGCACACGCACACACACGCACACGCACTCTTTGTCCTTTGGTAATCCCTGGGCTGTCTGCAACTTAATTTCCCTTGAAGGGATAATACATTTGACATGAATCAACTTGATTTAACTTGACATGACATTTCAGTGTAGCGAAGGTCGAGAGCAGCCATCCCCACTACCCTCCGTCAAAGCCAACTCTCTCGGGTGCCAGTGTTTGCATTAGACCTTACAGGTACTACGTTACTGAGGGTCACAGTCTGTCTCGAGGATAAAAAGGAGTGTAGATATGGGGGCTATTGAGATATGAATGCAATTAATGTATTAATGTAAACTATCAAATGTTGCGACCTATAAAATACAGCTCACCCATGGCAGAGTGGTTAGGGAGGTGGGTTTAAGATTAGAGGGTTGCAGGTTCGAATCCCACCCTTACCTCTCCCTACACCTCCTATCAAATGTTGTAACCTGTAAAATACAGTTTACTCCAATTCTGAAGCCATAAGTATTACTCATCCTCTACTACTATGGTGAGGATGGTACTCCATCACGGTTGCTATTGGCAACGAGATCTAGAGAAAGTCATAGAGAAGGAGCGAGGAAGACTGATGCTCCTGTTTATAATATCAATGCAATTTAATGTAAAGTGCAGGTATTAGGGATGTCCATAATTAGTCAATTCAATTGTTAATCGATAAAAACAAAAAAGATCGGCAATTAATCACCAACTGGACTGGCGAGAGACACAGGTAAAATGGGCATGACGAAGTGCACGTGAAGAGGGGTGTGAAGAGTAGGAACATTTTAATCACTTTTGGATTAACGAATATGAATATAAATTAATTACATTTTGATAAACATTGAGATTTGGGGACAAAAACACAGCTAATCAATTAATCCTAAAGTCAAATAAATCAACAATTAATGAATCAATCAATAATTTGCATCCCTATCAGGTATTAAATGTTGCACCCCCCTGTTAATGTGCAATATATAGTATCGGTAACACTTTATTTTAGGGATACATCTATTAGCACTAATACATACAATGTTAATGCCTGCATAAGTAACTTGTAAGGCATGTACTAAGCAAACATTAAGGCCTACTAGGTCCTTACTAAGGTTAAATTGGTAATAAATCCCTTATTGTGCAGACATTTGTGAATACATGCCTACTAATTGTTTGATTTTGCTTTGTACATGCCTTACAAGTTACTTATACAGGCACATTGTATGTATTAGTGCTAATAGATGTATCCCTAAAGTGTAACCATAGTATCTTACCCTAATCCTGAAAGAGCAAGACAGACTACACAGGGTGGCACACCATGTACTATCAGCACGGCAACACCGTGGGGACAAAACGGTGTTAAGACTGTTCACACCTCTACCCTCATGGTGCTGATGGTACTCCATCATGGGTCACCACCACCGGTGACTAGACCAGAGGGGGCATACAGAAGGAGAGACAGAAACACACACAGAAGAGTGATGCTTCTGTCCTGTCTGTTGCTCTTTTCGACTCCGTCAAACAGTCTGGCGAAAGCTAAATGGAATCCATGGAGTGTGGGAGATGGTCTGATCTTACTATACCATTTAAATTCATTGGAGTTCCGAATTGAAATTGAAATTAAAACCCATATTGTGCTTTATTAGCATGACTGTTACGATATAGTGTCGCAAAAGCATACAAATAACAAAAGTGTAGTTACTTTAACCAACCAGTAACGGACTTCGCAAGCCAAAATCTTTGGATAAAGTACATAGGATGGCGTCGCCAGGCTACTTTTTTTTGACAGCATGTAGGACTCTGATAAACAGATGGGGAGATGGGGAGAGACAAACGGGTGAAGAAAGGCAGAAGAGAGGATAACGTGGGATGAACAGTTGGAGGAGGAAATGAGCAAGAGGCCAGAAAGAGCAGATGGAGAGAGGGATGGAGAGAGAGAGAGATAGAGAGATAGAGAGATAGATAGATAGATAGAGAGAGAGAGAGAGAGAGAGAGAGAGAGAGAGAGAGAGAGAGAGAGAGAGAGAGAGAGAGAGAGAGAGAGAGAGAGAGAGAGAACATGTTACATTGGGCTTGAGCCTTCTGTTGTATCAGGTGCACAGAAGGAGCAACAGATGTGTATCATGAGAGAGAGAGAAAGAAAGAAAGAAGGAAAGTCGGAGCGAAAGAAAGAGTGAAATAACGAGCAAAAAAGAATGAAAGAAAGAAAAAAACGCCTGGCAGACGGAAACAGACAATAAAGAACACAACACCAGCAAAAGACAAATCGGAAGTGTCCATATGTGCTGTTTGTCTGTCAGTGGGGAGAGTTCCAAACAAAGCACTGAATGTTCCGAGGCGAGCAACTGTTCCCTTGTGCCACAGTACAACAAAAGGAAAAATGCACCAAGATCAAAACAGCCAGAAATAAAAATAACACTTGCACCAACAGTTGTGTGTTCGTCCCTACGTCTTGTCCTCTGTGTGGTGCCACATTGGGACAAAACCACTTAAGAAAAAAATGCATAAAATCAAAAGTCAGAAGTCTTGACTTATTTTTGCTTGCTTATAATGGTCTCTCTGGTGTCACATTGGGACAAAACATGCAAAGAAAAAAAGAAAGAGGTATTCGTCTATACTTATTTGCGTCCTCGGGTGTGCACTAAATCAACTACTGGGACAAAAAACACGAGAACAAACAATGGTGTTGGCTGGATCTTCTTTTAGCTTCTTCTCTGTTCTTTGGTGGCACTCTCCAACAAACGAGAACACACAAATTGTGTAGGGCCATTACATTTTAGTTTGTTTATGCTCCGTTTGTTCTCCAAAGGCAGCCTTGAACAACCACACTATAATAAAACACTAGAACTAAGAGTAGTGTTTGTCAATACTTTGAGATTTTTGTTTGTTTTCTCCATTCCCTGGTACCGCTGTACAAGAAACAAATTGGAACGAAAACACTAGTGCACATTGTACTGGACTATTACTTTACTTTAGAAACTATAACAACCACACGTCAACAAACAGTATTTGTTTCGTCTATACTTCTCTCCTCTGTTCTACTACAAACACATGGGAACAAAAACACCAGAGAAAATTTCGTTTGGCTGTTATTATTTTAGCTGTTTGATGTGATTCTGTTGTTTCCAACATGTTCACCAACTAGCAGACTAAACATCCACACCAGAACAACACCATACTTCTCTCAGCTTGTTTATTGTATCCGCTGTTCCCTGGTACTACCCTAAAACAAACCCACGACTTCAGAACAAAAACACTAGTGCAAATTGTTTTCGGCTATTACTTTTTTTATGTCCTGGGTTTGTTTACTGGAACCACTCTTCAACAAACACATTGGAAAAAAAACACTAGTCAAGTTGGTTTTATTGTCAATTTCTTTACATGCACTGGTCATACAAAGAATTTGAAATTACGTTTCTTGCTTTCCCATGCAGACATAGACTAATCTAGGTAAGGACATGGACAGTATAGACATAGACAGTACTCATACATGGACATAAGACAGTATGGACATAGACAGTGCTCATACTGTCTTATGTCCATGTATGAGTACTGTCTATGTCTATACTGTCTATGTCTATACTGTCTATGTTTATACTGTCCACTAGAGCAAATAGTGGCGCGCGTCTACATTTCTAGCTCCACTTTCAACTTGTTTGTATCCTCTATTGCAGTGTTTCCCAACGTTTTTTGTCTCGCGTACCCCCTAAACCTCTTTGTTGTGCTATGAGTACCCCTAATTCATGTTCTATATCGCTTTCTATGTCCTGATGTGACTGCTCCATACATTTGTTATAATAATAATATCTTTCCAAGTACCCCCTGCAGTGTGTTCGCGTACCCCTAGTGGTACACGTACCCCTGGTTGGGAAACACTGCTCTATTGTTCTCTAGCGGCACACTAGCACAAACACACTAGAATAAAAAATAAAAAACACTTGCACAAACAGTAGTGTTGGTCTATATTTCTTTCAGCTTCTTTGTCTTTGGTATGTTCTCTGGTCGCACACTAGAACAAACACGACCCAACGGACCAGTGCCTCCCCAGAGGCCAGAGCCTGACATCAATCTACTCTCCACTCTGCCTCAAAACAAAAAGGAGATGAGGCTGGACACTAATGCCTCTTTTTCATTGTAGGTTCTCTGGTAGGCCTACAGCTCGGCACAGTGCGACTCGGCTGCCACTTTTTGCTTCAAGATTGAGCCGTTTCGCGCCTATTCGAAAAGCAAAAAGTGGCGGCGGAGTCACACAACCGACCAGTGCCTCCCCAGAGCCCAGGCCTGAGATCAATCTGCTCCAGTGTTTCTCAACAGGGTGCCGCAGGCGGCCCACCTCAAGGATGCCGCGGAAACGTGGCTGACAAATAAATTATTTAATATAATACATATTTGTCTAAATTGATAAGTTAATGTTAGTCAGTGGAATCTTTCATCAGCCATTTACACACATTAAAGTAAATATAGGTCGCCCCAGTCAGCTGCAAGTTCGAACGTAGGTCGTGTGACGTCTCCAAATGTGGTACTTTTCTAAGCTTGTGTGGTATCAGATGCGATGCCATGTTACGGCTTGTTGGTTTGGGGTGCCTTGAGATTTTTCATGAATTGAAAGGGTGCCTCGCCTATAAAAAGGTTGAGAAACACTGATCTACTCTCCATTCTGCCTCAAATCAGAAAGGGGATGAGGCTGGTCATCAAAGACCATAACCAGTGGCCGAGTTGTAAAATCAAAGCAGGATGGTCAGAGGGGGTTTCTCCCAGAGAAAATTGAGAAAATGTATTTGTTAAAAGTGCAATTTTGACACAAAATGTGAAGAGAGGATGCCTGTTTTAGAGGGGGATGATTTTTGACCATTTTCATTGAGGGGGATGATTTTTGACCATTTTCATTGAGGGGGATGTGAACATTGAATCCCAAGACCCTTGAGAAAGGTATTAAGCACAGTTACACAAATAGAGTACTCCTTTTTCAAACAAAATATTCTCTGTCCCCACCATACTGACAATATTCATTTTGAAATGGAATATATTCCATACACCACATGTAAACTCCGTACAGTTATAACAAGTTCCTGAATATTCCATTTACATGTTTTGTGCATAAACCATTTAAAATCCTCGCATGTAACTGTGCTCAATGTTGAGTTTCCACCCTGTTATTGGGTACAATAACAGTGAGAGGGAGAAACTCATCACGAGAGAATAGAAAATGACTTTCTGGCTGAGTCGATGTTTTACAGAAACACAGAGCAGATTTTTCATCCAGCAAATACTATTTCCAAAACACTTTCAGTGGTTCTTCATTGTGTAACTAACAAGGTGGAAGGCAATTCTTATTTTTGCTTTGCCCCACTTTACAACAAATAAAAACACCCATACAATACACGTTCTGCTATTTCATCTCATGACCTAGCCTAGCCTCTGAGTGAAAATGAAAAAAATAATAACAGTAACACATGCCACAGTGACAAGCTGTCGAGTGACAAATTGAATAAGGGCAGATTTGTGTCCTTCCGTCCGTCCCCCATATTGTGTGTAGTCGTGGTTCCAGGAAGAGCTTCGTCATAATGACTGAACAGACAAGCCAGAGAGAGAGAGAGAGAGAGAGAGAGAGAGAGAGAGAGAGAGAGAGAGAGAGACAGAGAAAGACAGACAGAGAGAGAGAGAGAGAGAGAGAGAGAGAGAGAGAGAGAGAGAGAGAGAGACATACAGAGAGAGAGAGAGAGAGAGAGAGAGAGAGAGAGAGAGAGAGAGAGAGAAAAAGAAAGAAAGAGAAAGAAAGGAAGAAAGAGAGAGAGAGAGAGAGAGAGAGAGAGAGAGAGAGAGAGAGAGAGAGAGACAGACACGCACATCGACAGGTGCCACCACCTGGCTGTTCAGCATTATCCACAGATACTATGAAAGCTACAAGGTATAGCCAAGAAGACAGCCTTGGGCTGTACTGTGAGATTACAGTAAGTTTAGGATTGCCTTCAATGCTCCCTTTGTTTGCCAAATTTGTCGCACTAGAAGACCGCTATGTCGAAACACAATATGCAGACTAACAATTTAAATAATGCGAAAAGAAAACTTTAAAATATCTCATTACGAACATTACTTCAAATGTTACAGACAAAAGATAGTTTTATTTGATCATCTGTTTTGTTATTCAAAATCATGGCCAAAATCTGCTATGCCAAGTACACTGTGAAGCATTTGAGATGGCACCAGTGGCTGCCAATGCGGCGAGTTATAGGGTGCGTTCCAATATGCGTCCTTGCGTCCTCCACTGCTCGTGGCCTCACCCGGCCTCTTGACCCTTCCTCCATGGAGAAAACAAATAAGTTTCTCCACTGTCAGTCTAGCCAAAACAATTTTTGGGGGACTATTCTTCATTCACCATCCAGTTTGCAAATGAGAAAATTACTTTACAATTGAGCTTTTGCGAGGTATTGAAATATAATGTTGTCAGTGATATCATCATGACATTACTTCCTGGTACAAGGCCACAAGCACAAGTGGAGGACGCAAGGTCGCATATTGGAACGCACTCACTGACAGATGCATTCCGCTCAGAGAGGAAGTCATCAATCATCTGTCATCTCATTGGCTACGGGCTAACCCAATCAGCAGTGGGCTGAACAGAGCCCAGCCCAGCCCAGCCCAGCTGCACCCTGGCAAAGCTGTCAAATATGTGAGATGCATGGGATCAGTTATTCCACACTCAGAATACAGATAGCCCAGCTACAGAGAGAGAGAGAGAGAGAGAGAGAGAGAGAGAGAGAGAGAGAGAGAGAGAGAGAGAGAGAGAGAGAGACATCCATCCATCCATCCATCCATCCATCCATCCATCCATCCGCCTCTCCAGATAGCCTGGCTGCAGATTTTATTTCCCATATTAATTCATGCATTTATTTTGATTTATGGAAAAGCTATGCAGTATTGTGAGGCACATGCATCAATTCCCCATTTCGAGAAAGAAAGATCTGTAGCTTCAGTTTCTGATTTAATTTTCTGTAACACAATTTGTTCTTTGGGGCTCTTGTGAAAAATGCCCTCACAGAACTTCCCAATGCATGTTTTATTCATGGCCAAGCTATCAGATGTGTGAGAGGAAAATGTCTTGGGTCTTCAAACAGAGATAACTTTTGCCGCTTTCCTCTTCTAAACACAAACACACAGAGTGATGTGATTTTTGTGTGTGATAGAATTACATATAACGATGAGTATTCCCATATTCCTTTGGGCTTTTCTGAAACACAGACTGGGGTTGTAAAGTCTCACAGAGCTTCAAATCCATGTTGATTGATGGCGAAGCCATCAGTTACTGTGAGACTATGAATTTTTTCCCTCTCTGAAGAAGTCTCTGTTTCAGACTTTGTTTTCTGTAATACAATGTGTTTATTTTCTTGTGAAAACACACACACACGCACACGCACACGCACACGCACACGCACACGCACACGTCACACACCTGTGCTTGTATGTTCTCACAGAACTTAGAAATACTGTCATTTATTTATATTTTCTGTGACAGGATTACGGTACACATAAATGTATTTTGATTTATGGTGAAGCCTTCGGCTAATGTGAGGCACATGCCTGCAGTTCTTCTCTCTGAAGATTACACATAGCCTGAGCGTCTGATTTTATTTTCTGTAACACAATATGTGTATTCCCATAATCCTTTGGGGTTTTTTTTCTGAGACACATACTGGGGCTATTGTACAGCCTCAAAAGAACTTTGAAATATATATTGTCATCTATATTTTCTGTGACATAATTGTGGAATAACGATGTGCACTGCATGCCCTTATTCCTTCAGGAATTTCGAAGACACAGGCTGTATCATGGTCTCACAAAAGTTAAACCTAGGATCAAAAAATGAGAATAAATTCTCTGACTAAGGCACTCCAAATTAAAATGTCTTTATTAATATGACAGGTCCTACATGGACATATTAAAAACAAGGCCAGACATTTTAATTTGGAGTGCCTTAGTCAGAGAATTTATTCTCATTTTTTGATCCTGGAAGTACTATACCTTGGACTAAAGAGCACCCAAACCCAAGAAGCCAACACACTATCTGGATAAGAGAACGCCATACTCCACAAACTAAAAGTTCAATCTAATTTGATGATTGGTAATAAAATATCAGCTAACACAAAGCCTGCAGTTCTGTCCTATGAAGAATACAGATGGCCTGAGCTTCTGATTTTATATTCTGTAACAAAGTTTATGCATTTTCTTATTCCTTTGTTTTTTTCTGAGATTTACAGTAGACCGGAAACTTTGAAATGTAAAGCCATTCATATAGTTTCTGTGACAAAATAACACATAACGATGTACACTACATGCCATTATTTTGTTGAGGTCCAGACAGAAACTGGGACTGTAAGGGATCAGAAAAGGGCTCAGAAAGGGACTCAGAAAACTACTGTATGTGACATGCAAGGGCATGCTTCCAGTTCCTCCAGAAGAATACAGACAGCCGTGGAAAAGCGTCTGATTTTATTTTCTGTAACACAATATGTGCATTTCCATATTCCTTTGCTTTTTTCTGAGTCAAACTGGGGTCGTTCACAGAATAGTCACAAAAAACGTTGAAAAGTATTGAAATTAATATTTTCTGTGACCATTGCTCAAAACTGAGGTGCCCAAGAGACTATGAAAAATATTGGCGGAACACAAAGTCATCAATATCCGGGACAATGTCGGGACAGTCCAAAAAGATCAATTAGCCTAGAAAACTCTTAAAGATGGCCTCTCAACGTCATTTGATTAATATTGCTGTGTTCCCCATTGTTATTGAATGTGTTACGCGTTGGTCCTGTTTTAAAAAACGTTCTGGTTGCTTTGTTTCAAGCCGTTTTTGAAAGCCAGCAAGGTGGCTTGTGGAGAAACGAGAGGGTGTTCCGTGTTTCTCGTGGAAATGCGTCTCTGATTGGCTCATTCTTCCAGCTCTCGTGGAAATGCGTCTCTGATTGGCTCAGTCCTCCTGTTCTTGGAGCGAATGTAATGGGAAACAGAGTCGCCACTTCCCCGGGTGGTACTGCACTATAGGGGCGCCAACGGAGGCGTGCATACTCCATTCAGGGCTGTGCTCTTTCGACAGCGACCCCTAGGCGAGCTGCAGGCACGGAGCAACCAGAGTGGACCTGCTCTATGGATGAGGCTTTGTGCTGTGTGTGTACCTGAGAGTAGCAACCAGCTGATAGCTAAGCTAAGCTAGATTTCGGGCCACCAGACGTTGCTTGTATTGAAAACAAGCAGAAAAAAATTGCTCGACATGTTTTTAGAAAAATGGGTCGACATAAACCTTTGTGGCCAACGCCTTCTTTCGACGTGACGAAACACAGAAAGGCTTTCGTGATTCGCTCGTTTCTCTGCATTATTTATGTCAATTGGGAAACACCGGGAAACACAGCCAGGCGAGGTGACGCACAGCTATGAGAGCCTTGCAAGTCAGTTTAACTTGGGCTGACCGTCCAATCTTCAAAAGGAGTGAGTAAAATTGTGTTTAATCGGAAGTTGGCCTTTAAATGTTTGCAAAGGCATTACGCAGAGACGTTGCTGAAAATTGTATCCAGTGCTACTCCAGCTACAGAAGGCTTTCCGATACATGCGTTGTGTGTGACACAATTGCGTATGAAAATGTGCCTTATTTGTGTTGAGGCTCAGATAGGGACTTAAACTGGGCCTTTAAGGACTCAGAAGACTATTGTAGAAGACCATGTTCCGTATTCCATGCATCAGTTTTCTGATTTAACTTTCTCATAACACGTGCATGTGCATTCCCATACGATTACTTTGGGCTTTTCTGAAACACGACTGAGATAAAATAAAAAAAATCCATTTCCATTTTCCAGAAGTAGTGTGCATTTCCCCTGCCAACGTGTGCACTGGAGTGAAAAAAATAAATCTTGCGGAAAA
>NC_085857.1:13395286-13400286 GCF_034702125.1 Engraulis encrasicolus
CGCTTCAGAGCAAACAAAGAGCCAGACCATAAATACGAAATGAAATGGTAGTATTATGGGATGGTCAGGACCAGGCTAGAAATCTCTACCCTCCAACTGCCTTTGACTTAACCTGTTAAGACACTGCCTTATACATTTGCTGTTACCAGAATGGCAGTGAAGTCATCAGTGCATCACTGTGTTATGTCCCTGTGTTATGTCATAGTATTGTAGTACAGTACTACTATATGGTAGTAGGGATGCACCGATACCGATACTGGTATCGGTATCGGCTGGCGATACTGATCATTATACTACTGTACTCGTCAAGCACTTGCCGATACCTGGAACGATACTGCTATTACACAAAACAATGCAAAATCTTGTCACGTTCCGTGGACTTGAAAGCAGCTTGGGAAAAAAGTGCCACCTCCTACATTTAATAGCATTTAAATCTACATGGAAATGGACAATACAAATATCACAGGTGGTAAAAAAACAAGGCCATGCATTTATTTTCATTTTGGTAAGGTATCGCTATCGGTACTCGATATCGGCAAGTACACACATTATTGTATCGGTTTTCAAAAAAGTGGTATCGGTGCATCCCTAACTATATGGTAGTTAACTTTTCTATGACTATTACAGCGTGCCACCAGAGGTACGGCGTGCATTAAGGGCCTACTTAATACTTAGCTTTTCAGTGCTTAGGCTACAGCCTAAAACAACTCAACTTCTGTTTTCCTGTTGGCATTTTCCATTCTCTCTAATCTATTCAAAACACAGAAGACGCAAGCTGTCCAGCGTAGCATACATGCTTACCATGACCAACATGAATCAATCTCATTAATCAAAAAACCTTTAAAAGGAAATTAAAAAGGTATCTTTTGAATGGTTGATATAGGTGTCATCTTAAGTTGTAAGGTCTGTTTTTTTATTGTTTTAAATGTGTGAAGGAGAACTTTCAGCAATGTGGCAGCATTGCATTTTATAACAGTTTGCTAGACTTGTTGCTGACCTTTTGAGATCTTCTTGTATTTTTTTACTTGAATCTTTGAAAAACTCTTTATGTCTATCTGTATTGTTATTAATCTGAAATGTGATGTGTTACATGTGTTTGGAATTAGGACCCCAGGAAGCCTAGCGAACTGCTACAGCATAAGCTAATGGCTAATGGGGATCCTTTAATCAAATAAAACATAAAAAAATCTCCAACAAAAATAAGCCTAGTGAAAAATTGTTATATTCACAGTGAAATAGCTACCCTTCCCAGAAGATGGGGGGGGGGGGGGGGGGGAGAGAGAGAGAAGAAATCAAATCAGATCAAGCAGTCATACAATTAAGCATGTGACTCATGACAACTTACTGTACTTTAGAGTTGATTACATTGGGGGCTGTCATTTTGTATTGTACAAAATTGCATTTGACAAACACCTCTCAAAGCGAGGAAACCGACCTACGCTTGGGAACCACAGCCCATGCAGGCTAATCAAGGCTTATAGGAAACCAGTGGAGTGTACAGTACAGCACAGTACAGTACAGAGAGAGGGCCGTGTTGCGTCAGCAGAGTACTGGGTACCATCCCCGGCCCGGACGGGCGGCTTGGACCCTCCATGCACAGCCCCAGGGAAGATGACGGGGGGGGGGGGGGGTGGGGACGACGACGACGACAAAGGGGTCACTCATCCCTGGCCCAATGAGAAAAGGAGCCCAGAATTGAGTCCTCATTACATTATATGCATTCGGTCAGGGTAGGGGGCCCTTATAGTTGATTTTGTCCCGGGCGTTGCCAAAGCTGTCAGCGGCCCTGCACAGCCCTGCCTTGCTTAGGGTAAGAACACACCAAGCACAAACCACCCCGTCATGCTACATCATACTTGGCTATTGGCTGATGATGGTGGAACAGGAAATCAAATGAAGGACAATATATTCCATAAACCGGTAGGCAATTTAATATGTTACGTCTTCTTTACTCTGTGTAGAATAATGCTATCAGTGTTGCAACTGTACACTGTGCCTTACCCTGTTCTTGCTTAAAATTCTCCTTGTAAGTCGCTTTGGTCAAAGGCGTCTGCTAAATGCTATGTAATGTAAATGTAATGTAATGTAATAAACATGTTCACTACTAGCATCTCAATGGGTTGTGTTTTTGCATTGCCTTGATGGACATCCATTTTTGTACCCTTCTTCTTCGTTTTAACCTTGGGCAATAGCTGTCATTTCTTCCACACTGTTCTCTTCCTACAGACAAAATGTCCAGACCAGTGGCGAATTACACCAGGGACAGGAGCGGTTATGTCAGCAGACCAGCCCTTCCATGCATGGTCTGCCCTTCCTTGCCCTGCACGGCCAAGCCCTGTTCGGAAAAAGGACCCACACAACACCACAACCAGCCCCCTATCATGCACACAACACCACAACCAGCAACCAGCCCCCTATCATGCACACAACACCACAACCAGCCCCCTATCATGCAAACAACACCACAACACCACAACCAGCCCCCTATCATGCTGGCTCATGTAAACACTCTTCGCTCTTCCATGACGGTGGAAAAAAAGGAGGCTCAGTAAAGGATTCAGTAATAGGATCATTCATACACGTATACATCACTCTTTCCTCTTCCGAGAGAGAAAATCAAACCAGTGCAGTGTGTAGTGAGAGAGGGGGAGTTACGTCAGCAGATCAGATCAGCGAGTACCCTGCCCAGCATCGCACTGCTCTTCCCTGCTTTCCCCTGCTTTCCCCTGCCCTGCACATCCCTACTGCTAACCTGCTCGGAGGAAGAACAGCACGCACAGAACCACAACCAGTAGCCCTGTTATGCTAGGTCACGTAAACAACAGCCTGGGCTCTTCCATGACGATGGAAAGCCGAAATAAAAATGAGGCTCATTGATATAAAGGAAATAACCTTGCCAGGATTTTTTTTTTTTTTGCAGCGTACAATGCCCCTTCCGTGCCCTGCACAGCCCAGCCCTGCTTGGAGCAAGGACAGCGCGCACAAAACCGCAACCAGTAGCCCTTGTCATGACGCCTCATCACGGTTAAACACTCAGCACGGTTAAACACTGGTGACTCTTTCTGGAGGACAGAAAAAAGGACCTTGAGAATAAGACTAGACCAGACTGCACCAAAGCAATCAGGGACTCGGCTATGAGTCATGGACGTAAGCATTTTAAAATAGTCTAAAATGATTTTCTTTTTTCGTTTTTGTGGGCTTTTTGTCCACAATGGGTCATGGTTAAGCAGTACCGTATATCAAGTCATGTGTGATATTCTTCTTCAACGACTGTGGCTTTGTTTTTTTTTGTGGAAATAACTTCAAGAGTCCTTTTTTAATCATTACATCAGCGGACCAATCATTGGTCTGCCCTGCCCTGCCCTGCTCTGTTTTAAGCACACAAGCAGTAAGCACATGACCAGCCCTGTCATGTTAAATCATTCAAACACTCTTCTTGACTCTTGCATGATGATTAAAAATAAAAACACAACCACCAACCCATGCAGCAAAGACCTTTTTTGCTAGGTCATGAAAAGACTCTTTACATCAGCAGCAAGAAAATGAAGGACATCATCCAGTAAATGCATGAACACCAACAACCAGAGTCACAAAATGTAAAATACAATACATTCATAAATAAAAAGATGGTGCGTCTTACAAATGTCGATGTAAAATAGACCCCTTGCACCTCCCTTGACAACCGTCGTCAGGACGAACTCAGAGGACAATAGCGCTCCGAACTCAGTGCGCAGCCCGTTGGAATAGCCAGATTAGGCCTACTGCAGATCAGTGGTCTGCAATTTCGTTTGTATACGGACCAATTCCCGCCCTTAGAATTAAAATAATCAGATTCTAGAAAAAAAACAGCATCTGAATTTGACAGTACCGATATTCCTCTGTAGACTTCCGTTGTGCTTCAAACTTGTCAAGGGAGGTGGAAGGGGTCTATATGGTGCATATTACAAATGCACGCTCACGCTGCACTCCTCTGTTCTGCTTGGAGCGAGCGAGCACACAATTACAACCAGCCCTGCCAGAATAGGTCAGGGGTGTCAAACTCAAATTCACAGTGGGCCAAAATCTAAATCTGGGACGAAGTCGCGGGCCGAACTGAATATTCAAAAAGTACTAAAATTGTGCATGCGCGGACATGTTTACAATACTCAAATGTTAACATCTTAAACACTCTATCCCAGCAGATATTGTAGTTCAAATGTGTCTGCACAGTCTGTTGTAAATGAGGGGAAGGCATTACTGATGCACTTGTATGAGCATGTGATGCCCAACATTTCATGTCCAAGTCATATTAAAATACATTAATGTGTAGGGAGGGCCAACTATAATAAAAATCTGAAATGATCTCGCGGGCCAAATAAAATGACTCCACGGGCCAAATTTGGCCCCCGGGCCTGAGTTTGACATCCCTGGACTAGGTCATGTAAACATTTGTGGAAGACAAAAAAAGCAGACCAAAGCAATCGAAAACTCAACAGCAACGGCAATGAGTCACACAGGGTCAAGTATAAGCATTTTAAGACAATGTCTTACATCTGTGGCTCTATTTCTAAGCCCTTAAGGGACTCACCACTTGAAATCTTTTCCTTCAGCTTGACCCTGGGATGCTACATGGTCTAGTTCTGATGCTATGAAATGTGGCTATGTTATGATTGCTTCCAGACTAATCTAATTTAGGAGTACGATTATTACTGAGTGTGTGTGTGTGTGTGTGTCTGTGTGTGTGTGTGTGTGTGTGTGTGTGTGTGTGTGTGTGTGTCTGTGTGTGTGTGTGTGTGTGTGTGTGTGTGTGTGTACAAAGCACTTTCTCACGTGAATCCCAGACAACTGGTACCGTACGGCAGCCTCCAGAGCTGGTGTGTGAATGTAGGAATGTAAGTTGTATAGTATTTTTTTTCTTCTCTCTTCTCTTTCATTCCTCTCAAGTTCATTGAATGACAGAAGTATGAAATGTGCTGTACAAAACTTACTGCTATTGCTATTGGCCAGACCAAAGCAGAGCA
>NC_085857.1:13405286-13407786 GCF_034702125.1 Engraulis encrasicolus
TTGAGAGGCTACAGAGAAATTCAAATTCATATTCATAAATGCTCTAAACCCCCCCCCTCTCACACACACACACACACACACACACACACACACACACACACACACACACACACACACACACACACACACACACACACACACACACACACACACACACACACACACACACACACACACACACACACAAACAAGCTTCAATCTTAAACACAAATGTCAGAAAAGACAAAAAAGCAAAGTAAAGCATATTAGTCTTATGGATTTCTTGGGAGAAACCTATACAGAAGACTGTGGGAGGGGTGCGCAAACACACACTGGGAGTGACCATACCGATAAGCTTCTGCTGTGAGAGTGTGAGTGTGTGTTTGTGTGTGTGGCCACTGTAGTTCAACATTGCACAACGACCTTTTCATGACAGCTGAGACATGTTTTCATCTTATAGGTCAAACTGTGGAACGTTGAATAAGTCAGTACAGTGAAGTACACGCGTACGTTTCTTTGTAGCTCTTGTTCTCTTGCAGTGTAAGTCAATGCACATGACTTGTGTTGGATGTTGTTATGGGATAGAAAGTCCCCCCCCCCCCCCCCCCAGTACAATAACTAAACAAACTCCTGCAATAACTAGTAACTATCAACCAACTTAATACATAAACAACTGGCTGAATCCAAGGGTGCACTTCTCGAAACCATAGTCGATAACTAAGTCAGCTACTTTGTTGTTTTCAATGCAATATCCAATTGACAACTACCAAAGTTGCTAACTGGCTAACAATTAGCCTATGCTTTCAAGAAACACAGCCCAGAAATGCCTTTTGCCAATCTGGGTAACCCCAAAACACACCCAAAACTCCCTCAAACGCCTGACTTTAAGGGGCTTAAGTGCAGGCGAACTTCTGTCGACAGCAATAATCTTCTAAAGCCCCGCCACTTAACTGACATTAAAAAGACCAACAACAGCACTCATCTTCAGGTCACTGAGTGCAGTCGGGTTGCCAGATGAGACTGGTGATTTCCAGGCCAAAAAATAATGCTAAAAACCTGCCTGGAATGGAACACTAAATCCCGCCCATTATGAACAAAATTGTATTGATTTCTATAGCCATAAATGTGGAGAACAACCCACCCAAATGCCCTTTTTAGACGTTTTTACCCCACAGATGGCCATGCTAAGCAGCCCAATTGGGCAGGAAACTGCAAAATCTGGCAACATTGGTTGGGTGATAAGCGCTGTTTTTTACGAACATAATTTCTTTTCATGCCGTCTACCTCGACAGTTAAAAAAAAAAATACAAATGTGAATAAAACAAGTTTAATTCAGCTTAATGTGTCTTAAAAGTAATGAGACAGAGAGGGCTTTCCTTCAGTTAAGTCTCTACGAGTGGTGATGCATGAAACTGAGAGCTAGCTGCAGTGGTTTCTTACAATTTTGTGACATAACAGGATTATGTAAATGTATTCCTTAGTTATGGAATAATACATATAGGCTACCCGGTGCATAGCAGAGGTAGTTGAAGGAGAAAAACAAAGATACGGCTTCAGAATCTCATTGGCTGTATCTGTTTTTGAAGTGGTGTGTATCAGTGAGGTACCACGCTATGTTTGCATGGCTCTCTGACACTGTAGCTGTGATTGAGCTTTGAAGTGGTGTGCTGTGCAATACCTCGCCATGTTTGCATGACTCTCTGACTTGGTGTCATTTTGACACTGCAGATTCTGAATATCGACTGACTCATTATCTGGCAAATCTCTTAACTTTGACGATCTCTGTGGGTAGTATTGCTCAGGGATTCAATAAGTTATTATACTCTCATGCAGCTTTTAACTAATAGGAATATTGTTTAGCTTATTTTTTTCTGTGCATTTTGTTTTATGTTAGTTATTCAGCTTATTCAATTATTTATTTTGTTTTGCTATGCATTTCCTGCCAACCTGCCACGCCCCGCCTTGCACCCCCTCGCGGCATCCATCCCCAGGGGTCCCCGACCCCCACTTTCAAAACCATTGGACCAGACAATCGCCCGGTGACTGACTACTACTAGACCAGTGGTTCTTAACCTGGGGTGCGGGCACCCCCTGGGGGTGCGGCAGACATTTCAGGGGGTGCACGGAATTTTGTTTGTGTCGAGGTTGTGACCAAAAATTCGGCTTGCAAACACTATAATTAGGCTGAATCAAAACCAAATTAATACATGTTTTGGTCCCAATGTGAAGGCATTAAGATATTGATTAGTGTCTCAAGCTAGAATCATTGTAAGTAATCACTTCAATCCTTTTTCAGTGCGTATACACGTGTAGAGGTTTAGGTTGGGGGTGCGTGGCTTGTCTTTGGCACAGATAAAGGGGTGCTTTAAGAAAAAAGGCTAAGAACAACGGTACTAGACCACCAGCGCTTTCTCATCTCAGCGCACCACAATATTGTCTCTCCCAGTGTTGCCAGATGGAAAATGCTGAATTATCGTTCCAAAACCTCAAAATTATCTTTTTGGGAGGAAATTATCGTACA
>NC_085857.1:13412786-13425286 GCF_034702125.1 Engraulis encrasicolus
CCATGACCGAGGTACCCTGAGCATGGTACTGTCCCACCGCACTGCTCCCCATGGGGCGCCACTGAGGGCTGCCCCCTTGCACGGGTGAGGCATAAATGCAATTTCGTTGTGTGCAGTGTGCAGTGTTCACTTGTGTGCTGTGGAGTGCTGTGTCACAATGACAATGGGAGTTGGAGTGTCCCAATGGGCTTTCACTTTCACTTTCACATAATAAATGACATAAGTCATATGCCTTTGTGTATGGAAGAGGTCTGTTGTGTCCTAAGACCATTTTATCAAATTTCCTCTGTAGTTAGATTCAATATTTTTTTTGCCTTTGATTAGAAGCACATAGTCTTACGTCCTTTGCCTGAAGTAGATGCTTTTCAAAGTCAATTTTCTCAAATTCACTGCACGCTCAGTTAAGGGTTTGCCTTTGTTATTGGCCTAGAGCAGTGTTTCCCAACCAGGGGTACGTGTACCACTAGGGGTACGTGAGCACACTGCAGGGGGTACTTGGAAAAATGCAATTTTTACAAATGTATCGAGCTTAGTTAAACTGGGATAGAGAAAGCGATATGGAACTTGACTGGGGGGTACTCATGGCACAACGAAAATGCTTAGGGGGTACACAAGATAAAAATGGTTGGGAAACACTGGCCTAGAGGGCCATAGTCTCACTTCAGGACCACTATAGTGTCTTGAGTCCTGCAGCAGCCAGCGTGCTCTTCGTAGTCTGCTAGTCTGCCTGGCTTGGCTTTTAAGGCCTCAATCTGCTTCCTATTCAGACTGTGTCTGCATAAAATAGAACGCTACAGTGAGTTTGGCATCGTCATGCCAGCCAGACCAACCAAGTGCTGGAGGGCAGGTGAGCATGCATTCTCTTTCTGTCTGTGTGTGTGTGTGTGTGTGTGTGTGTGTGTGTGTGTGTGTGTGTGTGTGTGTGTGTGTGTGTGTGTGTGTGTGTGTGTGTGTGTGTGTGTGTGTGTGTGTGTGTAAGAGAGAGAGGGAGCAATAGAAAGATAGTGTCTATATGTGTGTGTGTGTGAGTGAGGGAGAGACAGAGAGTGTGTGAGAGAGAGACGGAGAGAGACAGAGAGAGAGAGACAGAGAGACAGAGAGAGACACGTGTGTGCACGTGAGTGTGTGTACGTGCGTATATGCCTGTACATGTGTGTGTGTGTGTAATGCAGTGTCTTCTTCCCATCATCATCACGTCTCTAATAAGTCTGTAGAGGTCAGAGGTCAGCTGGTGGTTGAGAGGTCAAATGCTACAGGTCATGGCTGTAACGTAGGGCTGAGTACTGTGTACGTGTGCTAATGAAATATTAAAGAGGGCACAATGATGCGTTTGTGTGTGTGTGTGCGTGTGTACGTGTGTGTGCATGCGTGTGTCTAGTGTGTGCATGTGTGTCTGTCTATGTAAGCGTGTGTGTGTGTGTGTATCTGTACATGTGCGTGTTTGTGTCTGTGCATGTGTGTGTGTGTGTGTGTGTACAGGGATGCCGACAGGGCGGGACAAAGGGGTCAGTTGTCCCGGGCTCAGGGAGATAGGGGGCACAGATTTGGGTCCTCATTCCGTTTATGTATTGACTGGGGGGCCCATTCAGATTACTTTCTACTAGGTCTGGCAAAAGCTGCCAGCAGCCCTGTGTGTGTGTGTGTGTGTGTGTGTGTGTGTGTGTGTGTGTGTGTGTGTGTGTGTGTGTGTGTGTGTGTGTGTGTGTGTGTGTGTGTGTGTGTGTGTGTGACGTTCAGAGAGAGAGAGGTGTGTGTGCATGGAATGGCAAGAGGATGCAGCACTCAAGACCAGAGGGGAAACACACACAGACAGACAGACACAGAAAGAAAGAAATCCTACCTTGCCGCCACACACACGCACGTGCACACACACACACACACACACACACACACACACACACACACACACACACACACACACACACACACACGCACGCGCACACGCACATGCACACACATACTACAGGCGCCAGCACAACATGGCAAAAGTGCAACTAAGTGGGCAGAAAAAAAAAGATTTCCATGGTATTGGGAGGGGTGGAGAGATAGAGATAGAGGAGTGTGTGTGTGTGTGTGATAGAGAGAGAGAGAGAGAGAGAGAGAGAGAGAGAGAGAGAGAGAGAGAGAGAGAGAGAGAAAAGGAAATTATATCCATGCAAAGTATGAAAAGAGAGGAAGAAGATATGAGGAGGAAACCGAGAGAATGAGAAGATGATGGATCTGGGGGAAGGAAAGAAAGGGATTGAACAGTGGATGCGATGGAGGGAGAGAAATATAAGTGATGATGGAAAATGGATGGAGTGGAAGGGTGACGTGAAAGAGAGCGCAATAGGATACAGATACCCCATAGGAGTGTCTCACACACACACACACACACACACACACACACACACACACACACACACACACACACACACACACACACACACACACACACACACACACACACACACACACACACACACACACACGAGCAAAATAATCAAGAGAGCATCATAGAGACCACATCAAAACAGGGAGACCATAGAAAGCCTTCATAACGCGCAATGGAAAAAATAAAACGATGGAGAATGCTGTGTTCATAGAAGAAAAAGTGTGGTGGTGGTGGTGGAGTATGGGGATAAGTAGCCTACATGGCCTCTGACTCTGCCTGAAATGTTATTGTGAGTGTGAAAATTAACAAAGCAAATTCCCCCTGCACTGAAGTTCACGTCTTCTCTTTACAAACAGCCCAACGTTTAACAACAACAAGCGCTGAATACTTTCTTTGGCACAGACTTCTAAAGCCCCATTTATTTCCCAGATTTACACGCATACCGGTGCCTGAGCTCGCTGAAAGCAACTGTAAGCTGTGGTGGGTGGCGTGGTGACGTTGTCAACAACTTGGTTCATAGTTCACTTTACTGCTGATTGTACATTAACTAGTCACCACCACATAGGCTACAGTAGCAAGCAAACCATCGCCTCCGAGGCGAACCAAGGCGAGGCGAGGCGAGGCCAGATTCCATAATCCTTCTAATCACCATCGTGTCAACGGCTGAGGGGGGGGAATAGTGGCAATAATTTCGAATAAAATAAGTCAACAAATGTTGTCGACACGGTGTGACATTAGTGTACTGTAAACACAGCGACCTGTCGTTGGGATGTTCTTGTTCCGTCAAGTCACAGTGCATTTTGTCCCCGAATCACGTCAGATTACAGTGCAAGCGCAGGTGTCTGTGTGTGTGCGCAGTGAGCGGTTCTCCGAGGCCAACACAAAATGACATTGAGACAGAAGAACCGTTGTATGCCAATAACCTGAAACTTCCCTTGTGTATTATACGCACTGGTACACAAAAGCAGAAAGTAGGGGCAATGCCGTAAACATACCAGCGATTTATGTCACTCCCTCGCCGGTTGGCAAGTTCGCGTCGACTCGGTGTCAGCAGCACCCGCACACAGCAATCTATCCGCAGAGGAGAGAAGCTTGCCGACGTTGACCAAGACCACGGCTCCAAAAACAAGAGACGAAACGGGAGATAAAGGCGAGATCGGATCACTCAGGACAACCCCATTCTACAGCAAACACTGAACACGCTTGCCAGAAGACATGTCCGAGTCGCATATGGATAGGGGTGCGTGAAATACAATTGGCTGTCACTCCCCTCGAAAGACCAGTCGTGTTTATGTCCCAGTGGCAGATCCCGACCGCAGCCTGAGGGGGCTCCTTTTGCTTTTGTCGCTTTAAATCCAAAATGTCTGCTCTCGGGCGGACTGCGCCGTCCCAGCGTGCTCAGCGCGCGAATGTTTTCAGATGACGTTTGTTTGGATTTGTTGCACACTTGCAGCATCGGGCGTGGCTGGCTGGGGATGACATAGTCAACTTTATGTTTCTTTTGACTAGATAAACTATTCACTATTTGGTTATTGCATATTTATTGGTCTAGCTATAGCTTAATGCATTAGGCCTACAATACATGAGTAGTCAAAAGAGACCCCAGGCTTTAGTTTGAGGTGCTCTAGCCTATATATATATTTATATCCTTGTATAACGGATAACCGAGAAGTGCATACACACAATTGATGAGCCATATGCCACATACAGATATAAAGATGACGACATCCTGACAGTTCAGTGTGCAATGGTGTAATATTCTACCAATATATCAGTGGCATGCATTTACGTCTCTATAGCGCCATCTGCTGCTGGTTGTCACAATTTGCAAGCTTAGGACAAACCAACCTATCGTTGTAAAGATATTAGGTCATCTTAGTTAAAAGAGTTCTAAGTAGGTTTTACATTCTATCATACTCGTCTCTATCTTTTGTTACTAAGTGCACTTCTTTATGGTGGTTGAACGTGGTTTCAAATAGCTTGTGAGGAGCTTCATTAATTTGTGTGGTAGGCCAATCTGTAAACATCTGCCACTTGCCAGATACAGTACAGTAGGCATAGCTAGGGTTAAATTGGGATTTCTTTGCTATGGTGAGGCAAACAATCTTCTTTTGATCGATGAAGAGTTTGAAAAATATTCTGCTGTTGATGTATGAGTTGATGTGTTGGGGATGACTTCCGTACAGCCCTGGCCCAACTTAAACCCTGGGCCAGTCATCCTGACTGAAAAAGCCTAACTCATTGTAACCATTGGGTTGAGTCAACTCAAACTGCCTTTTCCCATCAGCCTGGTTTAGCACTACTCCATTGAACTGCAGCCCCGACAGTTAGCCTATATTAGTATACAAACAATCAGTCTGTGGTTACAGTCCAAGTGGTGGAGCAGTCTCCCATAGGCAGCAAGACTAAGCCATTGACAGTATATATTCTATTTACTGTCAATGGACTAAGCACATCTCTTGCAGCCTTCAAGAAGCAAGTAAAGACTCTCCTCTTTCGTGACTATCTACTAGAATCTACTCCAGAGGAACTAGACTAATGTTCGAGCTGCCTATGTGTGTGTGTGTGTACTCTACTTTAAAACAAAACAAAAAAACTAACCCTTCTTTGCATCTGCACTTGTTCTGTATATTTCCTGTGCACTTTGTATTTGCTAGTGATGTTGGCTCAGCGGTGTAGTTTACTCTTTTGTGGTGGGTATACTGTATATTCTAGCATTTTTTGAAGTGGGTATACTGTATATATTTATGCCATTCTAAATAATGGATCAATCAATTTTAAGTGGGTATACTGAATCCCCTAAAATTTAGAAGTGGGTATACTCCGTATACCTGCGTTCTACATAGACTACACCACTGTGTTGGCTATGATTATGTCCTCTTTTTGAAAGTCGCTTTGGTTATAGAGCGTCTGCCAAATGCAATGTAATGTAATGGTTACAACATGATATGATAACTAGTGTTAGTGACAATACACTTCCGGCCAGTAGTAAACTAATCTTCCGTAACTGTACCAATGCCAACCATGTCAATGGAATTTCAATTTCAAAGAATGGACTTCGTAGACATGATATCTTTTTTTCCCATGTTTTTCTTTTTATTATTATCTTCAATATCTGTAACTCATGTATGAACTTGAAGAATAGTCATTTAAGTATTTATCAAATACAAAAGAGAGCGAGAGAGCAGAGAAGAGAGAAAAAGAATACAAATACACACGCAAACGCACACACCAAACTCTTCTGTGCACTTATAAAACCTTTTTTCATCACACTGCTTGTAAGCCTCAATCTCTCACCAACGGCAGAAATGTCAGAGAAAAGAAAAGAACACAACAAACTCATCTATAAAAGAGGACAACTTCAAAAAGGGGCCATAAAACAAAACAACCACGACAATGAACAACAGGTAATAATAGGTCTTGTAAGAACAATGCAAGCCAGGTTAAAAACTGAACCTTTTTTTTGTTTTTACACAAAAGAATACACAAAATATGCTATGTGTAAGACATTGCACAAAAAAGTTTCAAACGATATGAAACAGAACCGTTTCTGTTTTTTTTTATTTTCCTGTTTTGAACTATACACAATAGAACTATACAAAAGATAAAACAAAACACTTTTATTTTGTTAAAATTCCTCAGTGGTCTATTAATATATAAAAGAAGAAAAAAAAATACTGTCATATAATTTAAAAAAGTAACTTTGTGCAAAGACGTCCGCATTTTTTTCTCTCCAATGAAAATTCCAAATAAACGAAACCAGGTCGGCCCCAATGAAAGAATAGAATACATGTGTAACAGCGTTCCGTTTAGCTCTTATGGGGTTGGCTGGTAAAAGCCAGTGGGCAGTCTTTTCAAAATGGCAGACAGGGTAGTGCTTTAGACACAACGGTAACACTTTATTTGCCATGGGCTACATAAGGGTGTCATATAACAGTCATAAGAATGACATGACGTCATTCATGTCGCATTATTTATGTTTATGTGTGTCATTCGATTTTTGTAATGTCATGACACTCAAATAATGTCAACTAGACAAAAACAAAAGACACATTAGGACAGCAGCCATTAACAACGACAATGTGACATTAAGGTAATATTCCTGACATGTGTCAAGTCATTCGAATGACGGTTACATGAAACCCTTATGTAGACCACGTCAAAGTACTACCAACACAACAAACCAGGCTATACGCACATACACACACACTACCCTGGATTTAGCTGAGAGAGAGAGAGAGAGAGAGAGAGAGAGAGAGAGAGAGAGAGAGAGAGAGAGAGAGAGAGAGATAGAGAGAAAGAGAAAGAGAAAGAGAGAAGCGAGAGACTTCAAGTCTCTCTCTGCTGCATCAATTCGCGGGGCATTTTTTGTTTTCTTTCTACCTTTCGTCAACTCACAGGCTTTCAAATCGTAAACCTCCTTTCAAAACAAAGGTCAACTGTACAATACACAAAAAACCAACATACATTGTAGTTATATTGTTAGGTTTCACCACCATTTTGTTTTGTATTTTTTGTTTGTTTTAAAGAGACAAAGTCAGAGACACTGGAGAATAAATCCACAGGTGTGTTTAAGAGTTTTACAGTTGAATAATACCTTTGTATTGTACAATATCCACACATATGTTAAGGAGTCACACTCCAGTTTGATGCACACACACACACACACACGCACATACACTGTGTCAGTACACACACACACACACACCCACACGCGCACACACACACACACACAACCATGGTGTTAAACTCACAAACATACAACAACTGTACATGCTCACTGACCCACATACTGTATTTACCAAAACATTCAGAATATCTTTAATGACATTCTCTTGTTTTTTGTTGTTGTTGTTTTGTTTGTCAATTTTCATCTCAGTCCTTTAGGTGACTAAACAGGACTTAGAGATGACTATAAGCAGGACTTGCTGTGACAAGCCCACTTAATAATGTCTTCAAAGAGCTTTTAATCAAATTCTCCAGCTAGTTATCTCTGACCAGTATGTGTATGAGTGTGTGTGTGTGTGTGTGTGTGTGTGTGTGTGTGTGTGTGTGTGTGTGTGTGTGTGTGTGTGTGTGTGTGTGTTTTTAATCATGCAACTCACACTACCACACACTCTTGCTATTAAAGGGTTTCTAAAAATGTTGTAACTCAGAAAAACGGTGCTTAATAAAAAAAGAGAATCAGACAAGAGAGAGAGAGCGAGTGTGAGCAAGAGAGAGAGGCAAGGAAAGAGAGACAGAGCAACAGAGAGATGCCAAACTGAACTTCAAACAATAGTCTCCTGCCATCTAACCATTTCTGCTGCTCTACACAGTAACAAATGCAGTGTTATTGTAACACTTTGAGAGTACTCTATGGGGGAAATACACTCTAAAAGATATAGTTTCTCAAGTGTTGAATTAACGATTAACACCAGACACTCTGCAAGAGCAAGACACTGCACACTCTGCGAGACATCTCACAGTGGTCATCAGCCCTTAACATTAAAAGTGTTGAGAGACAGAGAGAGAGAGGGGGGAGAGAGAGAGAGAGAGAGAGAGAGAGAGAGAGAGAGAGAGAGAGAGAGAGAGAGAGAGAGAGTGAGAGAGAGAGAGAGAGAGAGAGAGAGAGAGAGAGAGAGAGAGACAGACAGACAGACAGACAGACAGAGGCAGAGAGAGGTGGGAAATAGAGCAGGATAAAATGTAAAATAGACAGAAATGTCCGAAAGAGCGATAAATATAACTCAATCAAACAGTATCACCCCAAACTGAAATCTTCCGTTAACCCATTCATTGCCTGCTCTGCAATAAAGTTCCACAGTGGTTATCAGCCCTTCACATGACCTTTGACCTTTGAAGTAATACAATAGTGATAATAATAGTAGTTAGTTATAATAATAATATTAAAAATAGTTATAGTAAGTACTATAACAATAGCACTAATATTTTTTGTTTATAGGTTGTAGGCTACAAAGACCATAGCTCTACTGTGTGGTCATCTGCAGGAATGGGTTCACAACTTGACTTCTACAAGCACTTTTCATTAGCAAAAGAAGATGACTACTTCTTTCCCCAACTCTTATCATTCTACGTACACTCAACACACACACACACGCCAATGCGCACACTTGTCTGAATGAATAATAAAGGCAGGTAAACTAGCTAGTAAAGCATAAAGCTATTAAGTCGTATGCACTGAATAATATATATCTATAAACACCAGGAGACTGGAGTTTAAGTCACTTAAAATGGACTCAACAATACCATAAGTGTAACAGATAACAGGAGTAACATTCCTCACGCACCATTTGCTAAGGACACAAAGGTACAGACATACACACATGCGTGCACGCACACACACCTGTCCGCAAATGCACACAAATATGCGTGCATACAGCACTCAAACACACACACTATCATAACACTCACACACACACACACACACACACACACACACACACACACACACACACACACACACACACACACACACACACACACACACACACTACAAGAGTCTCCCTAGCCCTCGTTTTGTTTTTGTAACACAGCACACAGAGCACCTACTCACAAGATTTCACAGAAATAATAACATCTCAATCATAAAAAGTAAACAAAAACATACGTAACACTTTTTGAATTACAAAACAAACCAACAAAAGACAACAGAAGTGCAAAAACAAAGCTGCCCGATATGCTGGCTAAACGACTAATCGACAACGATGACACTACACATCACCACTAACTGTGACATGTTTGTGTGTGTCTATTTTTTGTGTGTGTAAAATCCTATTTTTCTGTCATGTATTTTTTCTGAATCCTCTGTAGGCAGCACATACGCTTTAATAAAAATCACATTTAAACCAACTGTTGTTATATATGTTTTCCCCAATCCACAAAACAGCACTTAAACTGTACGCTCGCAGACTCTAAAGGCTCGTTCATGTGTACAACGATAACTATTAAGATCAATATATAACGTTGTACAACGATAACTATTACGATCAATATATAACGTTGTGAAATTAGTTTTAAAGGTGCTGTTCACCACTACAACAAGCTCGACCATATCGTTGGGATCACTTACAGAGTGATTTCCAGAACTATATAAGCAAGGAAGGCCAATTAGAGAATGTTGGACCGTATCAACGTCACATGCTCTGCCTGTGGATGTTCACGAGACGCAGGCATTATCGTTGTCCAGAGTGAACGCATATTTCCCGGCACAATTGTTTTCTTTAGAGTTATCGCTGTAGTTGTAGTTATCGTTGTAGTTGTAGTTAAACCAACAGTTTGGAGTTGTAGCTATCGATAGTTGTAGTTATCAAGTAGCTGTAGTAGTTATTGATAGTTATGGAACTGAACGGCCCTTAGGACTGTTAGGGGAGAGGGTTACAGTTACACACCAGTTAACAACAATCACCATGACAACATCCAGGAAGTTTGGGGAGAGGATAGTGGTTGGTTAAGGGGGCAAGATGACGGCCATACACTGGTTCCAACGTTTCCAAAAACATTTTGTTCTTGTTTAGTTTTTTTTTTTTTGCTTCTTCTTTCTTTCCACAGGAAAATCCAAATCCTTCTTCTTGACTCTTCTTCCCTTTCATTCATTCGTTCACTTCATCAGTCCATCTTTAAGTTCTGGTTCTACACAGTTCTGTATTCATTTACACATTTTGTAAAATCCACACCTTCACTCTTGTTTTTTCTTTTCCCAAACAAAAAACATTCCTTTAAAAGCGCACACGTAAATTCATCCTCTCGTGTCCTATCAGTGCTGCCGTGTAATAGCCTCACTCGTCTGTCTCTCTCGCACACCGGGAGGGGTACGATCTGAACCTTGAGAGTCGAGGAGTTGAGAACAGAGCATGAAGAGTCGGATGGGGGGTAGAATCAAGTCGGAGTGGTCAGAGATGTTTAGGGATGTTCATCTTGGGAGAGGGGTAGTAGTAGTAGTAATAATAGTAGTATACATGTGCGTTTGTGGTAATAGTGGTGGAGACTTGGAGCTGGAGTGCATCTGT
Organism: Engraulis encrasicolus; assembly: GCF_034702125.1. NCBI lineage: Eukaryota > Metazoa > Chordata > Actinopteri > Clupeiformes > Engraulidae > Engraulis > Engraulis encrasicolus. The sequence goes on from NC_085857.1 coordinate 13,423,170, forward strand.
GGATATTTTGGGGTCTTGGGGAGACTTGGTGAAGCCAAGAGCCAATATATGGAAGTGGTGGCTTAGAGGGTAAGAGCAGAGATTCTTTAAGTATATAGAGATATGCCAACATAATAGGTTGCTATGGGCACCTAACATGACCAGGTTCCGGTCTGCCTAACGGGGCGTGTCATAATGCTCCTAGCATTGAATAGAACAGTCCTTAGGTCTGCCTAAAGGGGGATTTCCCAACTCTCCCCCTTGCAATAATAGAACCTGGAAACAATGGGCCAATGGAACCTCTCTCTCTCTACTCTCTCTGGTAAGAGGGTCATGTAGGTTTGAGGAGGATAATAGGGGCGTTCAGAGGTCATTTCTGTGCTAGCTATGCTTGGGCATAGCCAAAGACCTCAGTATGGGCTCGTCGTGAATGGTGGGTTCATATAGGCTTCTTGTAGCCAAACACCTCATCAGAGAACTGTGTGTTGTTAAGTAGTGGTATGGTGGTATGGGGGGGGGGGCGGATGAGGTTTTTGTGGTATGGTGGGATTGGGGTTGAAGAAGTGAGGACCTGGGGTTGGGGGTTGGGGCGGTAAGAGGTTTTAGGGATGGAAAAATGTGGGGGTTCACATGGGCTTGGTGAGTGTAGCCCAAAACCCAGATGGGGGTCCCCAATTGTCTTGGGATGAGATCCTTGGGGTGCGGAGATGGAGATGTTTTAGGGGTTGATGATCTTCCCGCTGATGTGGTGTGACAGGGTGGTGGTTCATGTTGGCTTGGTATAGCTGAAGGGGTATACGGAGAGGTGTCAGGGGTTGAAGATCTTCCCACTGACGTGGTGTGAAGGGGTGGTGGTGGTTCATGTGGGCTTGGTGTAGCCGAACACCCCGACGGGGAAGTGCTTGACGTGGGTGGGCCACTGGGCAGCAAGCTGGAAAAACTTCACATCGTGCCACTCCACACCATCAATGGACACTGCAACAAGACAAGGAAGAGGAGGAGAGAGAGAGAGAGAGAGAGAGAGAGAGAGAGAGAGACAGAGAGAGAGAGAGAGAGAGAGAGGATTACTACAGAAACGGCAAGCTATTTATTGATTATGATTGTGATTATGATTATAATTGTCTTACTCTACTCTACACAATCCATGGAAAGATGAGGAAGCTTAGGTAGGTAGCTTGATCATTTTAAGGATTATTTCAGTATGCAAACTGAAATATTTCACAAAGTGACTAAAATGATTTATGAATGAAATTTGCATTTAATGAAATGAAAAAAGAGTATGAATTTAGGACGAGTCGCAACAATCACACTGACACACTAAATTAACATGATTAAAAACGGATGTAACTGAATTCTGAAACTGAATTCATGGCACAAACTTGTGACTTAACTTTTAAAAAGTAGCTAGGCAATGTTTTCTCAATAGTTACCAAATTACTATTGACCACTGAAATCGTTGTTGTTAATAAGTAATTGTGGGTCATGGTTTTGTATTAACTGTGTTATTATTTTATCCTTGAACCACTCTGATACAGGAAACAGTACAAATATTCAAGCATTAAATTAAACATTTTCAATTGAACCAGATTACTGTTGTTTCCACACAAAGGTTTTCTCTAGTCTAGTAGCTCACATGTCGAAGCACGGCCCCTTGTGGATTTGTGCCTAGGGCTGGGTAAAATAATTGATTTAATCGATAATCGATCGATTTCATTTAAAATTCACATAATCGATTCACAGGGCACAAAATCGATTTTTCTGTTCTTTTTCTTTTTGTTCTTTTTGTTTAATTTAGGTCTATGGGAAATACCCAGTAGGCATTAGTCAATTAGGCCTAGGCCTACTTATTACAAATTAACAATCTGTTAACTCTGTTAACTCTGTTAGCCACAGCCCTTTGACATTTTTATATAAAAATAGGTAACAGCATCTTTTGGGGGAAATCCTTGCATCAAGAAGGGAGTGGATTGAATCGATTCGGAATGAATCGAATCGAATCAAATTGAATTGTGATGAATCGATTCAAAGCCCTAAGAATCGAAATCAAATCGATACAGGGACATGGGTGCGATACCCAGCCCTATTTGTACCCATGCATAAGTCCTTGGAGACTGACTTTGGCAGGCATGCCTCTGTAT
>NC_085857.1:13432786-13435286 GCF_034702125.1 Engraulis encrasicolus
AAGGAAAGTACGGCAAGCTTTTCTTTTTTTTTAACTCCTTTTACTTTGGTCACCTTGGAAGGGTGCAGAAAGGTGAGTGGTAGGGGGCTTACAAATTGGCATTTTCTTTGCCTGGTCAGGAAAAAATACAAAAAATTAAAGTACTAACGTCAGTTCTGGCCAGGCCATGGTAGTCAAGAAGCTTGCTGCCCTCCCCTTCATCTAATTAATTCCTAATTGATCCAGGTGCATTCTCTCAGCTGATAATCTTTCTTCCCTAGCGATTGGCCACACGGCTTCAGCACGCCTTTTAAATTCTATCCACTTCCTCTCAACTGTATGCTGCTCGGTTTTTGCTACCCACCACCTCCCCTGCTCCACCTTGTCGTGTATGATGTGACATGTTCTCTTGTCACGTCGCTTGGCTCTGTTCATGGGGGGTTATCTCTCGCCCTGTCCTGCTGGGGTGAGAATTCCCTAAACTGCTGCTGCCCCCTGACTAAATGCTTTTCCATGCTGCTCATGGAAATAGGGGGGTTCCTCCGAACAGAGTTATACCGCCAATTGTAATTCATAATTTCAACAAAAGAAATTGCATTTATATTCTTCTCTTGTGTTTCTTGACTGAAATGGTTCTGACAGAAATGTAGTATTAGTTATCTACGAAACATGATCACTGCCAACATCTTCAGTCATCGTCAAAATGTGAATACTAAGTATACCAATAGTTCAGTTTTCACGTTTCCTGAAATTGTGCAGGTCAAATTGTACCCTAATTGGAGAATCGCCCTATAACAGGTTTTGCTTTGTACTTCTACTTTTACTTTCGTCACCTCTGAAGGGTACACAGAAGTGGGTGGTAGGGGAGGGAGGGGGACATTACAAATTCCGGTAACACTTTATTTTAGGTATACATCTATTAGCACTAATACATACAATGTTAATGCCTGCATAAGTAACTTGTAAGGCATGTACTAAGCAAACGCTAAGGCCTACAAGGTCCTTACTAAGGTTAAATTGGTAATAAATCCCTTATTGTGCATGAACAAGACATTTGCGAATACATGCCTAACAAATGTTTGATTTTGCTTTGTACATGCCTTACAAGTTACTTATACAGGCACATTGTATGCATTAGTGCTAATAGATGTATCCCTAAAATAAAGTGTTACCCAAATTCCCCACACCACCACCAGCCATAACTTACATGGCTTTATTTAGCATTTCAGCCACAAACTTGCACTGATATTCAGCGAGGAATATGCTCATTTTCATTAACAAACAATAGAAGAAATCCGCCTCCTACTGTAAAATCCGCGTCCAGGGTGATGCTATGAAACACCCAAATGTACCACCTGACCTTTTAACATTTACTTCCACTGTTAATATTTACATGAGCTGATCTCTATGTCTGGAAGCAAATTCTTTTTGAGATGTAAATAGGCGTGATACTGTGTCAGATAAACCTGATAGTGGTAGGAAGCTTGTGCCTGATATTAGTTATGTGTTTGACTACACGGCTGTGTGGAAGATAAGATTGTGTAAGAGTTCAGTCTACATTAGAGATGCACCGGATCCGGTCCCGGTTCCGGATCCGGCAGGATAATAGGGTTTTTTACAGGATCCGGGTCCGGCAGGATCTTAAGCAGTGGATTCGGTATCCGGCATGTTACCTACAAATCAGGGTCTGGTGCATCTCAAGCCTAGGTTTTTCAGTCAGTCTTTCACAACCCCAATCACTGCATGGAGTGAAAGCCCTTTGGAAGCGGCCGTTGCAGGCAGTGTGGCAATAAGCCAATGAGTCTAAAAAATAGTTTGAGCCAACGTAATAAAAAGGGCCCACGTGTGCGAGTAGACTATATGTTTTAACCCTTCTGTAGGATCCAGTATCCGGTTCCGGATCCGGCAGGATCTTAAGCAGTGGCTCCGGTATCCGGCAGGATCCTAAAAATCAGGACCCGGTGCATCTCTAGTCTACATACAGGTAGTGCCACCTACACTGTGCAGTTCGGGCATACGTATCTCTGTATGTGGTAGATAAAGAAAAGATTACACTTACTCTGCCCAAAGAGTGTGTGTGTGTGTGTGTGTGTGTGTGTGTGTGTGTGTGTGTGTGTGTGTGTGTGTGTGTGTGTGTGTGTGTGTGTGTGTGTACGTGCGTGCGTGTGTGTGTGTGTGTGTGCGTATGTGTGCAGGGGCGGAGCTATGGGCAGGGCGAGCAGGGCATTTGTACCTGGGCCCAGGGCCCTCCCGTATTGGTGGTGAGGGCCCTGTTTGGAATTATTGTGTGTGTGTGTGTGTGTGTGAGACGTGTGTGTGTGTGTGACGTGTGTGTGAATGTGTGTGTGTGTGTGTGTGTGTGTGTGTGTGTGTGTGTGTGTGTGTGCATGTGTGCGTGACTTGTGTGACGTGTGTGTGCGCGACGTGTGTGTGTGTGGGTGTGTGTGTGTGTGTGTATTTGAAGACCTACCCTGCTCCAGAGAGTGCGTTGGAGACTGATGGGGATGAGGGAGGCGTGCAG
>NC_085857.1:13447786-13472786 GCF_034702125.1 Engraulis encrasicolus
TAGACCAAACTAAACCAAACCAAACCAAACGCAAAAAACCCACCCAAAAAAACACAGCTGGCTGGTTAGGACACGCACACACTCACACAAACACCCACTCACCCACTCGCTCACTCGCTCGCTCGCTCGCTCACTCACTCACTCACTCACTCACTCACTCACTCACTCACTCACTCACTCACTCGCTCGCTCGCTCGCTCGCTCGCTCGCTCGCTCGCTCGCTCACTCACTCACTCACTCACTCACTCACTCACTCACTCACAGACAGAAGCAGTAAGCGTTAATGCCTCACACAGAGCAAACAGAAAATGTGACCCAAAACAAAAAGAGAAACTGTCCAAACTCAGGGTTTCAGGGAGAGGTTAACAGGTCACATTGTTAGGACGTCACACGCAGAGTAGACACAGGTGAGGACGCACAGCAGCGTGACAAGAGGGGGGGAGGGGGGGGTGGGGGTGTGAGGGAAGACGACAGCGAACGAGGGGGGAGAGGGTAAGTAGCAACGATCAGACGAGGGACACACAAGGTCCAAGCCAAAAAAATAACAACAATACAAAACAAACAAATAAACAAATCAAAAATATGATAAATCAATGAAAAAAGCAGCGGCTGCATTAAGGGTACCTGATGTAAAAATCAAAATACAAACTTCTCTTCCTTGAGTGCCGAAACGAAAACGACAACAAAAAAAGGACAGACAGAGAAACAAACAAACAAAGAATTAAAAAAGATTCTTAAAGGACCACTTCAGTCAATTTCAATATGCTGTTGTATTGCTCACGCTACCCTTGACTTGTCAGTACCAGGTGATGGCACATTTTTCAGCTAAGCCCTTTCCGAGATATGAGCTATTCTAATGGGGGCAGCGTTTAATATATTTTTTTAAATTAACACAGGCCTACTCCAAATATTTTCCCAAAAGGTACCGCTGTTTGCTAGTTGTCTGCCGATGTTGTATAACCTTTCGGATGTTTTTGGGAATAAATAAAAATGTTTTTTTTAAATGAAAACAAAGCGTTGCCCCCATTACAATGACCAAGATCTCGGAAAAGGCTGAAGAAGAAAAAAAAAACCCTCAGGTACTGACAAGTCCAGGGTAGTGTGAGCATTACAACTGCATGTTGAAATTGACTGAACTGGTCCTTTAAATAGGACAATCGCATGGCAATATTAATATATCACTGACAACAACAATAACTGTCAATAACAGTCGAGTCGCCTTTTCTCGTGTCTTCATCGAGTAGGCAGAAACAAAAACATTAAGTTATAAAATGGGGTTCAAAAGTCAGTTACTGCATGTGCAAAAGATACAGTAGAAAAATGTACTGGATCCAGAGAAATCTGACAACACTCTATGATAGCATAGCTAGTTGGCATTGAGGATGTCCTCTGCATTGTTTGTAGCCTGCAGATGTGGTGGCTGGCAGGTCTATTCACTATTTGCTGAAAATACTTATCTACATCATAACATCATTGCTATGACATTACGGAGAGCCTTAAGTAACAGATTAAGTCATAGCCATTACAATTTTGCTGACAGTAAGGGTATAACATAGGCTCTGCGCTAAGGGGTTAAACACTCTTGACAGTTTAACTGAGAGAGAATGTTGAGTGGAACCATTACATTGATTAAGAGACAAATTAAGCTATTCACAGTATGAATGGTTCTTCAGAGGCCCTAATCATAGGTTATACTATGTATGTATGCAGCATAATGGTTCTTGAATGTTTTTATTAAATAGTTCTTTGAAGCACTGCAAAAGGTTCTATAATACGATGGCAGTACTTGGAGAACTGTCAAATCAAAATTGTTTTTCATAATGTAGAAACCAAATCATTCCCCATACACAAAATTCATAGCAGCCTTCATAAACGAGTGTGGGCGTCAAAACGCAATCAGAACCTTTTTTTTTTTGAAAGAAAGAAACGAACGCCTCCTCTGTGTATGAGAGGAGAAGAGGGAAAAAAGGCTACCATTTTATGAGACGTAACGAGAGCAAAAGAGCGGAGGAGAAAAAAAAAAGACAACAACAAAAGCTTTTGATTAGCTAAACAGAGGAGGCGGAAATTAATCAGCGCTGCATTTTTTTAATGGGCCCGCGTTAACGAGAGGTGATTAGCACGGGAATTAATCAATATTTTTGAGCTTAATTAGCTGGCACACTAGGGCAACTAGGGCACGACTTTGTGTGTGTGTGTGTGTGGGGGTTGGGGGATGGAGTGGGAGGGGTTTCTAAAAACAGGCTGTCAGTAAGCATTTCTAGACCAGGGTGTCATACTGTAAATGTGATTTCATTATTTAATTAATCAATGCGGATTCCTCAGTCGGTGCGTACACACACACACACACACACACGCATACGCATCAACACAGGAAAAAAAGGTGGTGGGGTTGTAAGAGAGGCTGTCAGAAAGCGTATGCACCGCAAGGAGTCACAGAGGTGGTTGTCTTACTTCATCAATGCAGATTACTTAGACGGTGCCGGAAATTGCACAGCACGGACGCGCACACGCACACGCACAAATGCACGCACGCACGTACACACACACATTCATACTACAGACACATGCACAGACAGGATTTCACACAGCTCTGAACACCCACCTCCACACAAACATGCACTCTTAATGTTATAACTCTCTCTCTCTCTCTGTCTCACTTTCTCTCTCCCCCCTCTCTCTCTCTCTTTCTCACAAACACACACACAAACACACACACATACACACACACACACACACACACACACACACACACACACACACACACACACACACACACACACACACACACACACACACACACACACAGAGAGTGTTAAAATAAACTGAAGGTAAGGGTAAGGGAGCCTTACCTCTTCTGTTTGTAGGTGAGCATGGCCTCAGAGATGGGGAACTGGTGGGACACACTGGCCCCCGCCAGGTACTGGCAAACTCGCCCATTCACATCAATGGCATCTGTAAAAAAACACAATAACACAATCATGATATAACCAATCACATCAATGGCATCTGTAAAAAAACACAATAACACAATCATGATATAACCAATCACATCAATGGCATCTGTAAAAAAACACAATAACACAGTCATGATATAACCAATCACATCTATGGTATCTGTAAAAACACAATAGCACAATCATGATATAACCAATCACATCTATGGTATCTGTAAAAACACAATAACACAATCATGATATAACCAATCATATCTATGGTATCTGTAAAAAAAACCCACAATAACACAATCATGATATAACCAATCATATCGATGGTATCTGTTAAAACACAATAACACAATCATGATATAACCAATCATATCGATGGTATCTGTAAAAACACAATAACACAATCATGATATAACCAATCATATCGATGGTATCTGTAAAAACACAATAACACAATCATGATATAACCAATCATATCTATGGTATCTGTAAAAAACCCCACAATAACACAATCATGATATAACCAATCATATCGATGGTATCTGTTAAAACACAATAACACAATCATGATATAACCAATCATATCGATGGTATCTGTAAAAACACAACAACACAATCATGATATAACCAATCATATCGATGGTATCTGTTAAAACACAATAACACAATCATGATATAACCAATCATATCGATGGTATCTGTAAAAACACAATAACACAATCATGATATAACCAATCATATCGATGGTATCTGTAAAAACACAATAACACAATCATGATATAACCAATCATATCGATGGTATCTGTAAAAACACAATAACACAATCATCATATAACCAATCATATCTATGGTATCTGTAAAAACACAATAACACATCCATGATATAACCAATCATATCTATGGTATCTGGTCGGCCCATAATGCCCCCTGTACCATCTGAGGCACGCTGTAATAGTGATCGAAAGGTTAATTACCGTCAAGGCTGCTGAAAGCTTTTGATGGGCCTGGGACAAAGTCATCTGAAAGGACCCCCTACCCAATACATACAACGTAATGGGGAGCCATTTCTGGGCCCCCTATCTCCATGGGCCCGGGACATTATACCCCATTGTCCCCCCCTGTCGGTGGGCCTGATTACCGTAGTAATTACGCACACATGCACCCAGCCACACACACACACACACACACACACACACACACACACACACACACACGCACACGCACACGCACGCACACGCACACACACACGCACGCACACACACACACACACACACACTCGCGCACACACACAAAAACACACACACACCTGATGTGGGGGCCTCCAGTCTGCCGAAAGTGTCTCTCCAGCCGGCGTCCATGAAGATGTTGTTGAACTTGCTGTCAAACGTGGAGATGTACTTGGCAACCGGGTGACAGCCTGGATAACATGGAGGAGAACAGAATAGCATACAATAGAATTTATTATATTACATTACATTACATTACATTACATTACATTATATTATATTATATTATATTATATTATATTATATTATATTACGTTACATTATATTATATTATATTATAATAGAATGAAACAGAAAGTAATATGACAGAGTAGAATTAGGACAGAATAGAATAGAATAGAATAGAATAGAATAGAATAGAACAGAATAGAATCACCTTTATTCTCAGTATACACATTTGCAACCGTGTGCACTATTTATACCACTATAAAATGAATGGCATTGCTGCAACATAAGGCCGGGAAAGGCATGGGAAAGTTACTGACTAAGAATTCACACATTATGCTGCCCACTCTGTGTGAACCCCTGCTTTGGTGGTTCTTTTGTTTTTGTCCTTGAGTTGATTTTTTGTTTACCACGCTCATTTCCAGAACTTCAAAAGCCTGTATAAATTCCAGATAATGTGATCGTTCTCAACTGTTCTCCTCAATTAACCAATTCTCTTCCAGATGCATCGACGCATGGAATTGTTGGCTGTAGGGTCGACACATTGATATGAATCGATTATTATTGACACCCCTGACTTTGCCCATTCCTAGCAAGTCTGCTTGTCATTTCCTCTTTTTTCTATCGACTTGCTTTGCCTTTTATTGTGTTGCTTGCTTTGTGAAAAGCCCTTTAGAAATAGCTTTAGCCAAAAGCTATTTTTAAAAAATAAATCATAAATGTTGTGTACAAGCTGGACTAGTTCAGTCACTCTTTCAGAGTTCAGTGAATCCAATTTGCTGAGGCTGTTTTTTGTTTTTGTTTTTGTTTTTGTCGTGTTGTGTTTGATGTTGTGTGCTTAATGTAGGTCGTTTAATGCAGAGTTATACAACTGCTGCATTCAGCATATGGCAAATACACACACACACACACACACACACACACACACACACACACACACACACACACACACACACACACACACACACACACACACACACACACACACACACACATATGTGACACACACACACTAAACACCATGCTGTCTTCACAGTTGGAGATACATGGGTGTGTTTGTGCGTGTTCGTGTGCGCATGTGTGTGTGTATGTGTATGTGTGCGCACGCGCATGTGTGTGTGTGTGTGTGTGTGCACTGTATGTCGTCCTGCTGTGCATTCCATATGGGATGGATGTAAAGTGCCCATGCGTGTGTGTGTGTGTGTGTGTGTGTGTGTGTGTGTGTGTGTGTGTGTGTGTGTGTGTGTGTGTGTGTGTGTGTGTGTGTGTGTGTGTGTGTGTGTGTGTGCCCACGCGCATGTGTTTGTGTGTGTGCACTGTATATGTATGCATTGGTGTATATGTAGTCCTGCTGTGCATTCCATATGGGATGGATGTAAAGTGCCCATGGGGCCGCATATGTCCAGCATGCACAGTGTCTGCCATAATGGATAAACTGTATGTTGCATTTGCATGTGTTGGTGAATGTGTGCCAATAGATAAACACATGTTTCTGTACATTGAGGCGAGTATGCATGACATTGTGTATGCACTGTGTGTGTGTGTGTGTGTGTGTGTGTGTGTGTGTGTGTACGTTTGTGCGCGTCTGTCTCTTGTTGTACTCACCCACAGGTATGGCGAGGAAGCGTATGTAGTTGGCCAGTTGTGTGTGTGTGTGTGTGTGTGTGTGTGTGTGTGTGTGTGTGTGTGTGTGTGTGTGTGTGTGTGTGTGTGTGTGTGTGTGTGTGTGTGTGTGTGTGTGTGTGCGTGCCTGTCTCTTGTTGTACTCACCCACAGGTATGGCGAGGAAGCGTATGTAGTTGGCCAGTTGTGTGTGTGTGTGTGTGTGTGTGTGTGTGTGTGTGTGTGTGTGTGTGTGTGTGTGTGTGTGTGTGTGTGTGTGTGGTGTGTGTGTGTGTGTGTGTGTGTGTGTGTGTGCGCCTGCCTGTCTCTTGTTGTAGTCACCCACAGGTATGACAAGGAAGCGTATGTAGTTGAGTGTGTGTGTGTGTGTGTGTGTGTGTGTGTGTGTGTGTGTGTGTGTGTGTGTGTGTGTGTGTGTGTGTGTGTGTGTGTGTGTGTGTATGACTGCCTATCTTCTGTTGTAGTCACCCACAGGTATGACGAGGAAGCGTATGTAGTTGGGCGGGTGTGTGTGTGTGTGTGTGTGTGTGTGTGTGTGTGTGTGTGTGTGTGTGTGTGTGTGTGTGTGTGTGTGGTGTGTGTGTGTGTGTGTGTGTGTGTGTGTGTGTGTGTGTGTGTGTGTGTGTGTGTGTGTGTGTGTCTGTCTGTCTGTCTGTCTCTTGTTGTACTCACCGACAGGTATGACAAGGAAGCGTATGTAGTTGAGTGTGTGTGTGTGTGTGTGTGTGTGTGTGTGTGTGTGTGTGTGTGTGTGTGTGTGTGTGTGTGTGTGTGTGTGTGTGTGTGTGTGTGTGTGTGTGTGTGTGTGTGTGTGTCTCTTGTTGTACTCACCCACAGGTATGACGAGGAAGCGTATGTAGTTGGCCAGTTGTATGCCCATGTGTGTGTGTGTGTGTGTGTGTGTGTGTGTGTGTGTGTGTGTGTGTGTGTGTGTGTGTGTGTGTCTGTGTCTGTGTGTGTGTGTGTGTGTGTGTGTCTGTCTGTCTGTCTGTCTGTCTCTTGTTGTACTCACCCACAGGTATGACGAGGAAGCGTATGTAGTTGAGCCAGTCGGGGGTCTTGTTGGCCAGCTGCTCCACAAAGCAGCGCAGCACGGCACTGAGGTAGCTCTGGTCCCCCGCCACAGCCACCTTCACCGGGGGAGGGGTCTGGGCGTTACAGTTACAACTGGGGGGGGAGAGAGAGAGAGAGAGAGAGAGAGAGAGAGAGAGAGAGAGAGAGAGAGAGAGAGAGAGAGAGAGAATATACCTTTATTGAACACTATTTACCAATCAATGCCAGAACACTGTAATCACAAGTTAGCAAAAGGCTGAGAGAGAGGGAGAGAGAGAGAGAGAGACAGAGAGAGAGAGAGAGAGAGAGAGAGAGAGAGAGAGAGAGAGAGAAAGAGAGCGAGAGAGAGAGATTTTTAAATTATATTAATGTTAAACGAAACTATTACTATAAGCCTATATGTCTTTATTTAATTTTCCCCCATATATGCACCTTGCTTTGGCAACAGTGATTTCTGCATTCGTGCCAATGGAAAGCAGCAACGTAGCCAAGGGTGCGTAGCCAAGGGTGTTTAAAGCCCATGTGTAGAGTCAGCTGAATGGAACACAACTACCATCCTCACTGTAAAGCTATCAGCACGAACAGAAAAGGCCAAATGTGCAAAACACATTTCACATGTCATGGTTTCCAAGGTTTTTTTTTAAGCTGTGGGAAGATTGCTTTGATATTGGTTCTATGTACAGTATATGTGTGTGTGTGTGTGTATATATGTGTGTGTGTGTGTGTGTGTGTGTGTGTGTGTGTGTGTGTGTGTGTGTTGTGTGTGTGTGTGTGTGTGTGTGTGTGTGTGTGTGTGTGTGTGTGTGTGTACTCACAAGCGCTGTATCCGTGTGACAATGGTGGTGAAGGTGTGTGTGTGTGTGTGTGTGTGTGTGTGTGTGTGTGTGTGTGTGTGTGTGTGTGTGTGTGTGTGTGTGTGTGTGTGTGTGTGTGTGATTTGTGCGTGTGCGTGTGTTGACTCACAAGCGCTGTATCCGTGTGACGATGGTGGTGGAGGTTTGTGTGTGTGTGTGTGTGTGTGTGTGTGTGTGTGTATGTGCGCGTGCGTGCGTGTGTGCGTGTGTGTGTGTGTGTGTGTGTACTCATACTCACAAGCGCTGTATCCGTGTGACAATGGTGGTGAAGGCGGCTTGCACGTCCGCACTGGAGATGGTGGACACGATGGGCTGACTATGCTCATGGAGGATCTCATTCAAATACTACAGAGAGAGAGAGAGAGAGAGAGAGAGAGAGAGAGAGAGAGAGAGAGAGAGAGAGAGAGAGAGGAATTAGTGATCATTTACACAATAATTCTCAAAGGTTTACACATCACGGTATGCCAGAGAGCTAGAGAGCGAGAGAAATACAGAGACAAGGTACATAGAAAGATAGTTAGTGTGAGATCAACAGAGAAAAACGAGGAGAAAGAGGGTGAGATTTAACACTCTGGTATTATATCAATGGTTTACATGATGTTTTCAATTCATAACTGGATAGATTTACATTGCACTTTCATTTAATTCCAAATTTTGAAACCTTTACACAATGTTTTCAAAGCGGACATGTGCTTTATTCAATATTAAATTAAGTGAATTATGAATTATATGTCACATGTAAACAAGGCCATTATGGTCAATGACATCACAATATGGTAGAGAGAGGGAAAGATAGAGAAACGAAAACAAAAACTGCCAGGCCCAGAGACAGAAGAGAGTGTAAAAGGACATTTTCAGTGGAAGATGAACTGACATGCTTTTAAAGGAATAAAGGAATCGATTTTGAAAAGTGAAAAACGTGTTTAAAGGTGTTCTGCGTGACAAATGAGAAAAAGAAAGGAAGGAAGAGAGAGAGAGAGAGAGAGAGAGAGAGAGAGAGAGAGAGAGAGAGAGAGAGAGAGAAAGATAATTGGCCATGAAAGAAGAAAAATCATTTCCATGAGAGACTACAGACATACAGGCTTACAGAAATGTCTTCCTGATGAAATCTAAAAAAAAAAGAAAAAAGAAAAAAAAAAGAGATCAAACAAAAATAAAAAAGAATGAGAGGGAAAGGGAAATGAAAAAAAGATGTAAGAGGAAAAACAGAAAGAAAGAAAGAAAGAAGAAAAAGGAAAACGGAAGGAGGGAATTAAATAATAAATAAATAAATAAAATAAAATAAAGAAAAAGAAAACAAGGCGGAAAAGAAGAAAGGAAAGAAACTGCACAAGTGAAGAGTTCAGCCGTGAAGTGTGTGGGCGTGTGGCTGGCAGACTTGAAAGCAGAGGTGTGAAGAAGTGAGAGACATGAGAGATGATAAGACGGAGAGAGAGAGAGAGAGAGAGAGAGAGAGAGAGAGAGAGAGAGAGAGAGAGAGAGAGAGAGAATGGGGAAAAGAGTTTAGAAAATGATAGGAAAGGAGAATAGATGAGAGAGAGAGAGGGAGAGAGAGAGAGAGAGAGAGAGAGAGAGAGAGAGAGAGAGAGAGAGAGAGAGAGAGAGAGAGAGAGGTGATGTAAGTAAGACACAGGGAGAGAAAAGGTAAAACAGAATGAGAGGGGGGTGGGGGGAAGAGATGAAAGCGATGAAAGAAAATGCAGGGCAGAGCAGTTGGGTGGGAAGTGGGAAGGGAAGAAAAAGGAAAGAGAAAAACAGAGGAAAAAAAGAAAAGACAAAGAGCGATGGAGAGACAAAAGTGAAGAGAAGCCAGGAGGTCACTAAGCTGTCTAAGTACTGTATCTAACTGGACCAGGGACGCTGGCAGCTTTGGCTGGGCCCGGGACAGTGTCATCTGTAAGGGCCCCCCACCCAATAGCACAATGCAATGAGAACCCTATTCTGAGCCCCCCTTCTCCCTGGGCCCAGGACAACTGACCCCTTTGCCCCCCTGGCGGCTTCCCTGAACTTGACCCCAAACAGAACACATCACATCTCATCATATTTTTTGCGATACTCAATTTTTTGCTATCTACGTATGTTTACGGCAATGTGCAACAATGCGTATGTCTTGTATTTGTGTATCTATGTAAGCTATGACACTTTAATTTCCCTCGGTATTAATAACAGTACTCTACTCTACTCTACTCTACTCTACTCTCTCTCTCTCTCTCTCTCTCTCTCTCTCTCTCTCTCTCTCACACACACAACAGTCTTCCTAGCTTGCTGTGTCCTGAAACAGCAACAACAAAAGCAACAAATCAGGAACCCAAAGGCATGTGCTGAAGTACAATGTCACTCTTGGAGATGCAAACATTTGCCTCATGTATCCTGCAATGATAAATGAGGTAGCCAGGCCGCACCCTCCTAGTGACGCAACACCTTCGGCATTGCGACTAGTCAGGTCAAGAGTAATGCAAGTACTTTCTGAGTTCCCGAAAATACGGGAACTCCTTTCACTTTGTCAGGAAGCAAACAAACATAAGCAAACCAAGGGAGACGGGTCAACCATGCCGTTTGGGAAATGATAATTGCTATGCTCTTGGTCAGACCAAGTCTTGAAGAGATTTGAACGTCGATGATAATCAGGCTACAACACTGGCCCCACCCAACCCCAACTGCACCAGTTTATATATATTGCCCTTTGCTCTCCAGATAAATGGAGCAGGCCCGTGGGGAATTACGATAGGGGAATAGCAGAGTTCGTTATTGTACCAGGGTATATACACCAATCTTGAATTCAAATTTACCACCATTTAATACCCTTTTTCACTACCTTAAGATTTTTTTTTACAACGACACTCTGATGCGAGTAGTAGCCCCTTAATGCGCGCCGTACCTCCTGAGGCAAGCTGTAATAGACATTGAAATGTAACTACCATAGCACTACAATACTATGACACAACACAAGCCCTTTAGTAATGCGCCACGACTTGGTCACTACCATACTGGTAACAATGAATGTATAAAGCCGCGCCTTAAGGGGTTAACAAGACATCTTTTGTAATTTCTACCTCCTTAACATTACATTACACTTTCGTTTTTTGCAAAAAGACGGCCGAAAGGGAGCAGTGCGGCGGGACGGTACCATGCTCAGGGTACCTCAGTCATGGAGGAGAATGGGGGAGAGCACTGGTTAATTACTTCCCCCATGACTGCCCTCATACTGTCCTCAGATACAGAATAAATATTTTTTTTTGTCAAAATGGTACAACTAAAAAAATAATATCTCGTTTTTTTAAAAAATAACACCTTTTGAGCAAATTTACAACTTTTAAGGCCATTAAATTTTGCCTTTTTAATTTATCACCTTTTAATACTTTTTAAAACCCTGCATACACCCTGTGTACGTAATGCCCTGCTTAGCTCTGCGTCAACGTAAATAACAGCACACTGCAGACAGATCATCTTGCTGATAAATCACAATAGCAAACGCAGGGTGATAAATAACAATAACACGCAGCTGGCCTTGTCGCCGTAATTAATGATGATGATGATGAAGGTTTAGTCTTTGAGTTCGTTTTTTGGGATGTAATGTAAGGTCATGCAATAAATAATGTCTGAAAGAATGATGCGTGTTTGAGAGAATAAAAAAAAAAAACAGGATGTATTACATGTATAATTGTAATTAAAATGGAACAACTAGAGCAACTGATTTTAGAAAACGACAGTCTTGCGGGCGCCATGGTTCAGTTGGCGCAGCATCGTTATGCCGGGGACCCGAGGTCATTTTTCGATCCTTCCCCATCTTTCTCTTTAAGAGAAAAAATTGTGGGGGTGGGGGGGTGTTTTTATTGCCTTTATTTGACAGGATAGTGAAGGTAGTGACAGGAAATGAGAGAGAGATGGGGAAGGATCGGCAAAGGACAAAGACCGGGAGTCGAACCCGGGTCTGCCGCATAGTTAACGAGTGACCTACTATTTGCGCCAAGGTAGGGCCTTTACCCACCTTTCTTAGTTCCGCTGCTTTCCTGTCATTCCCTCAGATTGACAGTGTGACACACCTGTTCAATGTTACATAAATGCTGTGTTATTAGTGAAATCACTTCTGCTATAGGCACAATCAATACGCTATCTTACAGCCCTTGCAGTGTCTCACATCTGAGAACTCCCATTTCGCTATGGTGATGTGCAAGGAGTAGGGCTGTAACGATACACTCAACTCACGATTCGGTTTGTATCACGATTCATGGCCTACGGTTCGATACACCCTACGATTTCACATTTGCCAACATTATGAACTTCATGAATAAAAATTATAAGTTTTTTATAGGTAGAATAGGTTACAAGAGGCTACTAATATATATTTTTAAGTTTCTAAATAATGATGATGCTTGGAAGTACTGTCACTTCATATCATGTGATTGATTTCCTCCTTGTATCGTGATACAGTATCGTGACTCTGTGTATCACGATTTGTCGGTTCGATACAATATCGTTACAGCCCTATTATGGCCTTTAATGGCCTGCATAAGGACCAACCTGCGTTAAATACACAAGATCACAAAAATCAATCAATATGCGTTGAAGCTCCTCTCCATCTTGGGAATGTGTGTGGTTTATGTTGACTTTTGCTTTGTTCCATCTATCATGGAAAGTTACTGTCTGTGAAAAACGAATTGATTGAAGAAAAAAAGAACGATTTGCCCAAGCCCAAATATGAGGTTAGGTAAGAAGTGAAATCATGCATTGAAATGCACAAGTACAATCGATCAGTAAATGTTGAAGCCAGGGCTTGAAAACGAAATTATTTTTCAAACGTTCCGTTCCGAACGGTTCAGGCAAGTTTCAGTTTAACGTTTTCGTTCTTGCAATCGTTCCCCCCACAAAAATATCGTTCCTGAACCGGTTCGGAACGAAAAATAACGTTCGTTCTTAACGTTCCTGCAGTGTTTAACGGCCATATTAAGTCTATTTTCGTGGACTTTATCAGACGTACTCATTATTTCCCCTTGATTTACACAGCTATTCTCAAAAATAATAACACACCCAAAAACACTCAGATGGGCTATCCATCCTGGCAGATTTAACCGGATGCCTATAATTCTTATCAAAAGTAGCCTATGCCAGCCCAGTAGCGGTGGGTGGATGTTGATTAGGGAGGCACAATACAGAATAGCCAGAGAGAGTTTAAAAAAATAGCCGGAGAGAGCTCCTAAAAGAATCTCTGGAATAGTGCAGGTAAATGTCAGCATAATAAGAGGTGTCGATAGGCATGGATTTCAGTTCTTGCCTAGCTCTATTGGGCCATGATGAGGTTTGCAGCACAAAAAAATGTGGTTTTGCTCCACAAAAAAATCCCAAACTGTTTTGAGATGTGCACGATGCAATGGGTCACTAGTTCTAGAGAAGGGATAGTCTGAAACATCGGATATGCTCTCAGATATCGGCTACCAACCATTCCAGTGCAAGTCCATCACCACAAAACCGGAGACCTTTTGTAGCCTAACAGACAAGCGTCACAAAATAGTAAGAGTTTCCACGTAGTCCATCCCATCAGCCCAGCCCTCTGCACGACAGAAGAGAATAATAACTTAAACAACAACAAATGCGCTGTCTTTCTCTATCCCTGCTTGTTGTCACACGCGACCTACTGTTATTCGTGATGACACCCAGGAAATATTGCGCAATACCGAGGAAACCATCGAAACATTGAGCGGGCCAGCTAACGTCAGCTAGCGTCTGTCCATCTGCCACGAATGACTTTATCCCGCATTGACCACAACAACAGATAAATAAGACGTCCTTGATTACAGCACATAAAACACCAGCTCTCACCTCTCTTCTCTACAACCGACAGTGGGATACACTGCGCACAACAAAAGCACTTCAGTAACTTTAGGACAACATAATTTGCCATAACCGCATTGAACATCGAGGCACTCGGCGGTGCCATTACAAGTAGTAAGCTAAACATGACTTACCCACAGTTGCCTCTCGAGACGAGCACTCTGCGAATTAGGTTCATCAAATCGCCTATCCAATTCCTTTGCAAATCATAGACTGTATGGTCCAAATACTCTGTCCCTGTAGGAATCCCAACACCGATCTCAAGACATGTTCTCTTTTGCTCTCCATGGTGTCAATATAAAACTCTGTAGGCGGCGGCCTACTGTCCGTGAATGAGACTGAAGAACAGCGCGGGTAAAGTGTCATTTCTCTTACAAAAACTTATTTGATATTGGTGGTCAACAACTTTAGGGCGGGTTTATTAGAGCCAACTTCCAATCACTACGAGAAAGCCAGGAGAACAGACAGTTTAGTTCTAGTTTCCTATCAAAATCTCTCAGGAGCACATCCTAAAATTTACCCAGGAAGTTTCTCCATACAATGCACAGTCGCACTCTGATTGGCCAATGCTCCTCAATATTTTATCAATCGGCGGCAAGAGCTCAGGTGAAGCAAAATGCTGTTGCTGTAGGCCTATGCATGTTTCCCCTCATACACGTCAGTAGCCGAACTAAAAGACTGCTCGTCGCCATGGTTACTCCTCAAACAAAATCGTGCACTTGTATGAAATATAGAGAACGGAAAAAAACCGTTATTAACCGGTTTGTGGATTTCAGAATAACGTTTTTGTTCCGGAACACTTGAAGACCATTTCGTTTTCGTTTCCGTTTCCGTTCCTTGTAAAATTCCATAAAATTTCGTTCGTTTTCGGTTTTCGTTTTCGTTCCTTGAACCGGTTCGGAGCCCTGGTTGAAGCTTCTCTTCATCAAGGGGCATGATTCATGGTGACCTTTGCTTGGAAGAAATTTGACGTCTGAGAGAAAATGGCGCAAAGACAAATGGATTTATCAATAACAAGAAGAGCGACTAGCTATTGCTGTAGTCAGTTTAAGCATCACCTGCGTTAAATATACACTTGATCAATCAATGCCTACTGAGGCTGCCCTCCATATGTGTATGAATTATGATGACCGTTGCTTGGTTCTATACATCATGGAAAGTTAATGTCTCTGAAAGTGGGGCAAAACTGAAACAGATTCATATTTAACTTGGAGTACTGCTGCCTATTATTTTGATAAGAGGTCCAAACTTTGAGCTTTGCTGTTTTGTCTAAAAACCATTTGTCGTCAGCCATTCAATGATCATCTGCGCAAGAGAGTGGTGCCTGTCTGATAACCCCAAAGTGATCAAAGTGAAGCGGAGAATTTCTGTGCCGAGTATGCGTCTCTGTGCTCTGTACTTAGGAGTGTACACTGGGAAATTATTCTTTTGAAATCTGAAACGATTTATAAATAGCATTTTGATATAAACAGCTTTCCTAAGTGAAGCAAACTTTTTTGTTTGGTAGATTATGGTGACCTTCAGCTCTCATGAAACTTATGGCCCGTTAATTAGTAAAATCAGTTCAATGAATGTGTAAAATCATTACAAATGAGACCAATCAACACCTGCTAAGACTTTTATTGTATGTTATGATGGTTTATGTATGACCGTTGCTTAGGTTCACCCATCAAAGTAGATTAATGTTAGTTGAAGACAAGGATTCCCCATTAAATGGAGAACTCTTGACAATGGCTTTAAATGTGCTTAAATACAATATAATTACTGTAGTGAAGTCAGTGATGTGGGACACAAAAGCAAGCATAATAAATCCTTCGTGAGGCATTGTTGTGATAATGTATTTACTATGTATGACCTTTGCTTAGTTTCACACATAATAAGAAGGCTAATGTCAGTTAACTGAAGTAAACAGATTTACCTATAACCGGGAAAGCTACTGGCTACATATTGTTTTCATAAACAGACCGCTCCAATACCAATTTAAGTGGTGATATCACCTGTGTTAAATGCACAAGTGTGATCAATCAATATGTGATGAGGCTTCCCTCCATCTCTGGGATGTTTATGGTCCATGTTGACTTCAAGATGAATAGATTTGCCCATAACAAAGGAAACTGCTACTGCTTGGATAAGCGATTATTCTGCACATACAGATAATCATAGTACAATAATTAGTGAAGTCAGTGATGTGGAACGTCAACGTTAGCGCAATCAAAGCCGCTGTGAGGCTTTTCTATGATGTGTGTGATGTTTTATGTATGACCTTTGCTTACCTCTAGTCATTATAAGTTGTAGGATTAATGTCTTGTGAATTGGAGCCAGTGCGAATGGATTTAGCCATTAGCCACCCAACAAGGACCGCCGGCTAGTGCTATCATAAACAGTTTTTCCAAATACGTACCACATTTAAAGGTTTTGAACTTTTTAGAATGTGTTGATGTTAACAAATGTAGTTCATCTCTTTTTTATATGGTTGTTAGTTTTGTAAATGTGATATGTTTTTTTTAATCTGTATTGGCCATGATATAGCCATAGCTGATGAAATGGCAATAAATGTAAACTCAAACAAAGTGAACAACTGGGTGCTCATTCCTCGAGAATATATGAATTAAATAAAGAGCAGGACAGCACTCCAAGTTTTGTGGTTTATTGCCCGTCAGACGTTTCGGGGTTAACCTTCTTCAGTGTCGGGCAAAACCTGGTTTGACCCGAAACGTCTGACGGGCAATAAACCACAAAACTTGGAGTTATTTAATTAATATATTCTTGAGGAATGAGCACCCAGTTGTTTACTTTGTTTGAGTTGAGCGCGTTACACCCCTTAGTTTAATAAATGTTAACAATCAATCAATCCAAGTCCGTGAGGGATAACGGCTGATGAGGGGATCTTAGAACTCTAGCAACGTGCAGAGCAACGGCAAGACATGAACTTCATTGAAGCGGTCAATCTTGAGGGCTGTTATCTCGCTTATCTCTCGTTCCTTATGCTATATTTGATATAAGATCTGATATATAGATATAAGTCTCAAAAAGAATGCCTGAAATGCCTCAAAAGGAAACTGTCACTTCCCATGTTGATATTTTAACTGTATACTTTAACTTTTACTGAGGCTTAATGATGTTATACATGTACTATGTGAGTTGATATTTGAAATTTTATTGTGATCTGTCACGGTATCTTGGTGAGGTCACGTGACCAGGTAATCGCCTATTTCACCTGTGGGAGGTACACGGATGTCAAAGTGAACCTGACGAAGCGCAAGCGAAACGCGTTGTTCACCAAATAAAAAAAGAAGCAAAATGAAGTCCACCAGTATGCAGTGATTCTTCTTGTTTTCCTAACTTTTACTGTATATTCTACAGTGTTTTATGATGGTGTATGTATGACCTTTGGCTGGCCCCAGTAATTATAGAAGGCTAATGCCCGTGACATTAAAGCCGGTAAAAGTAAAGCCGAGACCGAAGGATTTAGCCATAACAAGGGGGAAAAGGTCAGGGTGGATTTGTCTCTGGATTTCGCTTGGTATAAAAGCTCACTTGAATGCACTTGACAGCCTGTAGGGGTTGTCAGCAGTGGTGTACTCTACCTAAAATGCAGGTATACGCAGTATACACACCTGAACATTTCATGGATTTCAGTATACCCACCTAAATTGATCGATCCATTATTTAGAATAGCACAATTATATACAGTATACCCACCTCAAAAAATGCTCAAATACTATACAGTATACCCACCACAAAAAGTAGACTACACCACTGGTTGTCAGACTGAAGAGAAAGCAGAAAGAGAGAAAAGAGGAAAGACTACAACTTGAATGATGGAAAAAGGTGAAAAACTGATAGATGAAAAGGTGGGAAAAGATATGGATGACAAATGATTCATGAAAATTCCGAGCCCATCGATCAGGACGCAGAATGAAGGTGCCAGCAAGTACTACTCTTAGGAACAAGGAACACACTTTTAAATCTCTCTCTCTCTCTCTCTCTCTCTGTCTCTCTCTCTCTCTCTCTCTCTCTCTCCCTCTCTCTCTCTCTCTGCATACCTGAAACTGTCAATATATGTGTGTGTGTGTGTGTGTGTGTGTGTGTGCGTGTGTGTGTGTGTGCATGTGTGTGTGCGAGCGTGTACGCGTGTTGACATGTGTAGGCAGGCGTGCTGTTATTCTGTATAGTCACAATGACGCATCCTTCACACCTACAGACATTTAAACAGGCATGGATAACACACACCCGCCACCCTTCCCAGACACAGCACACAAACTATCACACCTAAACTAACACCTCTCTTTCACTCCCTCTCTCCGACACAGACAACCCCTTTTTTTTCTCCCACAAGCACCTATCTAACCTCACACCATTTTGAATATCTATGACACATACAGTACGTACAAGGTCAACACCAAATATGACATGCAAAAATGGTTTCCAATGGAAACAAAATGTTTTCTGATGGATGTGCGGACAGACCAACCAATAGAGTGTCTAAATATCGCACTTTCACTACAGTCTCTACAATCTCGCTCTCACAAATGCACGCACACACGCGCGCGCACACGCACACACGGTACTTGTCCCTGCTAGTCGTGGTGTTGATAAGAAAGATGGCAGTCCAGTGTTTCCCGCAGAAATGTGCTTAGGCGAGGTGCTGAGCCTTCGGGCCCATGGTGGCGTGCGCAGCAGGGCTGGTAAAACTTGGCTGTGGCTAGTAATATTTTCAATGTCAATTTGGCTGGCAGCTTATTCCTTGGTATGACATACAGTGCCTTCAAAAAGTCTACACACCCCTCTTCAAATGTCAGGTTTTTGTGATGTAAAAAAATGACAGAAAGACGAATAAATTCACAGCTTTTTCCACCTTCAATCTAAACTATTAACCTGTACGATGCAATTGAGAAACAAGCATAAAGCTTTAAATGGAAACAATAGAAAATACAAAACTTCAATTAACATGGTTGCATAAATATACACACCCTTAAATTAATACTTAGTTGCAGCACCTTTGGCTTGTCTGGGCCATTCCAAAACCTCAATATTATTCTAGTGAAGCCATTCTTTAGTAGATTTAGGCGTGTGCTTAGAGAAATTGACGTTCTGAAAGATTAGTTCCTCTGCATTTTCACCTTTCTACCAGGGGGGGCGAAGATTTTGTGCCACTACCACGGCCCTGTGAAAATGTTCATAATTCCCTCCTCCCTAATGAAGGCCCCAGTTACAACTGAAGAAAATCAGCACAAAAGAACAATGCTGCCACCACCATACTTCACGTTAGGTATGGTGCTATTGCGGTGATGTTTTGTGCCAAAAATACCTTTTGGAATTATGTCCAAAATGTTCAACCTCAGTTTCACCTGACCATAACACATCTTCCCACATGCATTTGGGAGATTACAGAAGTATTTTTTGAGAAATTTACCTCACCAAGATTGAACTTTTTGGTCATAATTCAAAAGGGTATGTTTGGCGCAAAACATCACCGCAATAACACCATACCTAACATGAAGTATGGTGGTGGCAGCATTGTTCTTTTGTGCTGTTTTTCTTCAGCTGTAACTGGGGCCTTCATTAGGGTGGAGGGAATTAAGACAATTTTCACAGGGGCTGTTGTAGTGGCACAAAACCTTCGCCCCCCTGGTAGAAAGGTGAAGATGCAGAGGAGCTAATCTTTCAGAATGACAATTTCTCCAAGCACACGCCTAAGTCTACAAAAGCATGGCTTCACTAGAATAAGATTGAGGTTTTGGAATAGCCCAGACAAGCCCAAAGGTACTGCAACTAAGTATTAATTTAAGGGTGTGTATATTTATGCAACCATGTTAACTGAGGTTTTTTATTTTCTATTGTTTCCCTTTAAAGCGTCATGCTTGTTTCTCAATTGCATTGTACAGGTTAATAGTTTAGATTGAAAGTAGAAAAAGCTGTGAATTTATTTGTCTTTCTGTCATTTTTTACATCACAAAAACCTGACATTTGAGGAGGGGTGTGTAGACTTTTTGAAGGCACTGTACGTATCATAGTATCCTATATTCTGTTGCTTGCCCTTTGTGTATCAATTCTTTGTATTTAAGTTCAAGAAAAAGCTCAATAACTCAGTTTCTATTTGCATGTAGCTATACACTTATCTTGCTGTAGCACCTCATCTTCTGAGATTAGACGTACTATACACTATCATGATAAACAAAACAAAAAAGAATGTAAACTCTGTGGCTAGTGGAATACCTGAATGGCTACTAACTCGGGAAACACACTAGCCACAGTGGGTGAAAAAATGAATGTCAAGCCCTGGTGCGCGGGGAGGCGGATAGTTTTGCTGCAGGGTGCACGCGGTATGGGGGGGCGGGGGGTGGTTAGATAGATAGATAGATAGCAAGCCATTTTGTTCATTATTAGGATAAGTTCTGTACAGTCTTACTTTCCATAGCCGAAATGCCAATGCCACAGTTGACTCACGATTAACTAGCCAAAATCACTATCAATTAAGTTTTTTTTATTTTTTTTTTAAAGAGGGGGTGTTAAATCATGAACATCCATGCCTTGTAAAGTAAAATGCCTTGAGTAACCGTGTACACTTATTTTTTCAAGAATACCATGAGCATCTGATATGAGGAAACCTGCATTCAATGTCATTATATTTGTCAAACTAAGGCTTCGTTGTTTATGCACTAATTGTAGTCTACCCATCATGTAGGCTGCGTTTCGAGCGCTGCAGTCACTGCTGTAGTAGCCAAATGCATGCTACTGAAAAGTTTTCGTCCCCTCCCCAGTCGCGGAGAGAGGGCGCAGGGCAGGTCCTAGCGTTGTCTATTATCGGGCATGCTGGGAGTTGAAGGTTAGTAATTGCTGTAAGCAGCGCTCGGCAGTTTATGAAAAATAATATTCAAAAAACTTGTAATATTGAAAAAAACTTTTTTTTTGGAGGAACGTTGGCGAGGCGGTGTCGCGTCTTTGGCGAGGCGGCCGTCTAGCCAAGAAAGCGCTGCGGGAAACACTGCAGTCTCTCTCTTCACTTCTCTCATTCATTCACACACAGACACAGACAGAGACATAGACACAGACACACACACACACATTCCATACTTGTCCCTGCTAGCACTTGTGTTGATGAGTGTGATGCGGTCTGTCACACACACAGAGACTCACACACAGACACACACACACACACACACACACACACACACACACACACACACACACACACACACAGAGACTCACACACAGACACACACACACACACACACACACACACACACACACACACACACACACACACACACACACACACACACACACACACACACACAGAGACTCACACACGGACTCACACACATACACACACACAGGGACTCACACAGACACACAGACGCACACACAGAGACTCACACACAGACACACACACACACACACACAGAGACTCACACACACACACACACACACACACACACAGAGACTCACACACAGACACACACACATGTACCGTGCTTGTTCCTGCTAGTCGTGGTGTTGATAAGAATGATGGCAGTCTCTCTCTCATTCTTTCTCATTCACACACAAACACACACACACACACACACACACACACACACACACACACACACACACACACACACACACACACACACACACACACACACACACACACACACACACACACACACACACACACACACACACACACACACAGGTGTGAGACAGATGTGTAGCGTAGCGTACCTGTCCCTGCCAGTCGGTGGTGTTGATGAGTGCTGATGGTGATGGTCGCCTCGTCTTTCTCATTCACACACACACACACACACACACACACACACACACACACACACACACACACACACACACACACACACACACACACACACACACACACACACACACACAAACACACACACACACACACACACACACACACACACACACACACACACACACACACACACACACACACACACACAGGTGCTATATGTGACATACCTGTCCCTGCCAGTCGGTGGTGTTGATGAGGATGATGCTGTCGGGCAGCGCCTCGTCTGAGTTCAGGATCTGGTTCAGCTGGTCGTATACGGACTTCCTGGGAACCTGGCCAGAGAGAGTAGAGAGAGAGAGAGGTTCCGTTGGCCCATTGTTTCCGGGTTCTACTGTCGCAAGGGGGGGGGGGGGGATCCCCCTTTAGGCAGACCTAAGGACTGTTCTATTCAATGCTATTATGGAGTAGGGGCCTATTATGACACGCCCCTTTAGGCAGACCGGAACCTGCTCACGCCAGGTGCCCATAGCAACCTATTATGTTGGCATATGTCTATACTTAAAGAATCTCTGACCTGGCGGAGCAAGAGGAGCAGAGGAGTCAAAATAAAAGTCAACTGTTACACTTAACCTGACGCCGGCGTCATACCTATGACATAACAGTGTCATAACGGTGTCGACTCTGCGCTTGTTGGATCAAGCTTGTGGTGGGTGCTTGGTTTTTACTTGTATTTCAATTGTTTGCTTTGATTGTTTTTCAGTAATTACACAGTCTATCTATCTCAGTGGTTCTTAACCTTTTTAGAACAAACGGCCCCTTGACCTCATCATAAGCCTGCCAACGCCCCCTTAGTATTGAAAAATAATACAGACTAATGGCCCCCAAGTGGTAACCAAGCCCCGCCCCCACTCAGCTGTATGCTTCTCAACGCCCCCTAGGGCTCCTCACACATACACACTGTGCTGTACCTGTAAGGTGAATAGTAAGTCTGGCAGCGTCTCGCTATCGATAGTACTGGTGCGATCGCTGTGGAGTTCACACACACACTTTACGGTAGGGACACATAGGAGGCGAAGCGAAGAGAAGAGCGGCGAAATGTAACCGTCATCAGGTCGTCGCAGCGAATCAAATGGAATGGAACAGTTAAGTTGTTGATTTGATTGGTCCGCGGCAGGCGAATTCGCTCCTCATTTGCATAACATTAAACTTTCTTTAATAATTTCGCTTCGCTCCTGTTCGCTTGCCTTCGCCTCTCTCATAGGAATGAATGGCGAAGTTGGCTTCGCTTGGCCAAATTCGCGTCTACAGTTACAGTGAGGTTGCTGGAACAGTCGCTCGGTCACACACACACACACACACACGCACGCACGCACGCACGCACGCACGCACGCACGCACAAACACACACACACACACACACACACACACACAGTACTGTACCTGTACGGTGAGTCGTGAGTCTGGTGACGTTTCGCTGTCGATGCTGCTGGTGCGGTCGCTCTGGGCTTTGGAGTTCTGGCGCTCCTTCATGGAGGTGCTGCGGGTCCGCCGGGTCATCTTGTGGTCCGTTTTACTGCAGAGGAGACACGACGCACACACACACGCACACGCGCAAACACACACAGACACACACACACACAGACATTACAGAATGTTAAAACCCAACACTTTCAAGTCGATTTTTTTTACAGCAAACTAATGAAAAACATTATATTTCATTATTGCATTCTTTTAATAATTGAAAAAAGTTAAAACATGGGAGGAAAATGTGAACAAAATGGTAAAAAAGGTAAAGACACAAGTTGTGAAGCTTGAAAACAAAACACACAATTACACCACAAAGAAGATAATTACATGACCAAAAAAAAGCCTAAAAAGTCTCAAATGATCTGGAAATCTCTGGAAACTCCTTGATGATTCCACTTCTTGTGGTGAGACACATTAAGATGCTCTTCACCAACCCTCTTACAGCTAATGAAGAGAACTAAATGCCGCCTGCTAGACGATGATCGCTAAAGGACTCGCTGTGTCGACATGCCCATTAACAAACACTGTTGTGGCTTGCTGATCACTGCCATAAATAAATAAATAAATAAAATACATACATACATACATACATACATACATACATACAAGAAGGCCATTTTACAAACATAGCTCATTTGTTGGAGTGTGCTACTTTGGCTCCCATGACCCTTTGCCAGACAGTCATGTGTGTTGTGATACAATGACAAGTATGATAGTGTTCAGTTCGGTTTCATTGAAATGCGCGCAAAAGGGAAACTAAGTGCAGCGATTTTCACGATTTTCCCTTTGTCCAACTTTCTCTGGCCTGCAACAGTTGTATTTGTAAAACGGCCAGAATTCTCCTTAAACGATGCATCTGGAAAAATCTGCTGGGACATGTTTGCAGGAGTCTTTTCCTTTAATCTCAAGCACTGTTATGGTGTGCTAACCAATGTCAGAAAGAAAAGCAAAACAATAAACAATTAAGAAGGAAACAAGAAAGGGAAAAAAAAATAATAGTGCAGCTGGGGAAAACCATTGTGTCTTACGGGAGTCTTTGTCTTCCATCTTAAACACTGTGGTGGTTTGTTAATCATCAGAAGACAAATAAAAAAAGAAAGAAAAAATAAGTAAATAAAATATTAAACAATGCATCTGGAAGAATCCTTTAGGGACATGTTTTGGAAGTCTTTGTCTTCCATCTTACCATCTTAAACACTGCTGTGGTTTGTTAAGCATTATAAAAATGGTGGGCCAAAAAAAAGGAAAGAAGAAAGAAATAAAATATAAAACAATGCATCTGGAAGAATCCTTTGGGACTTGTCTTGGAAGTCTTTGTCTTCCATCTACCATTTGTCCAATTATAAACACACTTCAAGACAGCAGCGGCCCTTGAATCGATACGCACCGTGAATAATAAATGAGAAGAATTAAAAAAATATACTGTGCATTATTTAAGTGGGATTAAAGAGAGAGGAATGGGCAGTGCACAGGGAGGAGTTTTTGCATTCTTTTTGTCAGATGAAATGCTTTGGAAACCAAATCAGAGACGTGAAGCAAAGCAAAGGCAGTTGGTTTTGAATTCCACTGCACAGTTCCACACTCCATTCCATTCTACACTCTCTCTCTACTCTACTCTACTCTACTCTACTCTACTCTACTCTACTCTACTCAGTAACAAAACGTGCAGATGAAACTGCACAAAATTGCACAATCTGCACACAATTAAATGACACTTTATTTTACTCATTTTCATTGACAGTTATTTACTTGGTTTTACTTTATAAATTAGGTGCAGTTTAACAAATAATGTAACAGCATGCAGCATTAAATGCGTACACCTTAGTGTTAGGGTCTGGGTTGAGTATGATGTACATTATAAGTGCATTTTGTAGTGCCTTTTAAGCCTTTATTTTGATAGGGCAGTGTGAGGTGACGACAGGAAGTGAGTGGGAGAGAGAGAGATGGAGGAGGATCTGGGAATGACTTCTGGCAATAA
>NC_085857.1:13482786-13485286 GCF_034702125.1 Engraulis encrasicolus
AAGATTTTGACTCACCATTATTTTCAATTTTCATGGGGCTGGTGGCCCCGGTAGACTTCATCCAAATTTCAAAATATTTTACACAGAGTGATTTTACTGTGCATAGAACATTTTTATAACAGAGCTGAGACAATATGTTTTTTATTGGGTAGCTGTATGCAGCAAAATGTCCATTTCTATTCCAAGATTCTGACTATCACCATTATTTTGTATTTTCATGGGGCTGGTGGCCCCGGTAGACTTCATCCAAATTTCAAAATATTTTACACAGGGTGTTTTTACTGGGTGTAGAACATTTTTACTATAGGGCCAAGGCAATATCTTTTCATAGGGGGCAACTGATGCACCCTAGTACGCGCGTGTCCGCAAACACACAATACAGTACATTATCCTCCAATACATCACAACACATGTGGACACACACACACACACACACACACACACACACACACACACACACACACACACACACACACACACACACACACACACACACACACACTCACTCACTCACTCACTCACACACTTTACTTGACTCTCTCTGTGTGTGTGTGTGTGTGTGTGTGTGTGTGTGTGTGTGTGTGTGTGTGTGTGTGTGTGTGTGTGTGTGTGTGTGTGTGTGTGTGTGTGTGTGTGTGTGTGTGTGTGTGTGTGTGTGTCTCCCTGTTTGTGTGTATGTGTGTGTATGTGTGCGTGTGTCTCTGTGTGTGTGTGTGTGTGTGTGTGTGTGTGTGTGTGTGTGTTTGTGTGTGTATGTGCATGTGCACGCGTGTGTAAATATGCTTGCATGCAATATGTGGGTGTGTGTTTGTGTGTGTGTGTCTGTGTGAGTCCTTGCGTTCGTGCGTCTGTGTTTGTGTGTGTGTTTGTGTTTGCATACGCATGTGCACGAGTGTGTAACTATGCAAGAAGAGTGTGTACGTGTGTGTGTGTGTGTGTGTGTGTGTGTGTGTGTGTGTGTGTGTGTGTGTGTGTGTGTGTGTGTGTGTGTGTGTGTGTGTGTGTGTGTAGATAGATAGATAGTTTATTTAACCTTTCGGAAAATTGTTCTGTGCCATTTTCAGTGCATCTGATACAATTACAAAGACATTACAATAAACAAGAACACAATAGACAAACACCCCCCCCCCCCCCCCCCCCCCTCCCCCCTCCCCCCCCCCCCCCCCCCCCCCCCCCCCCTCCAGGACAAGAAGACAGGTTGACAAAAAAACAAATTAAACAGAGTAAAGTGCAGTTATTCAGTACCAAAGTGCAATGTGCTATGTGTGTTACCATGTACGTGTGTGTGTGTGTGTGTGTGTGTGTGTGTGTGTGTGTGTGTGTGTGTGTGTGTGTGTGTGTGTGTGTGTGTGTGCGTGCGTGCGTGTGCGTGCATGTGTGTGTGTGTACGTGTGTGTGTGTGTGTGTGTGCGTGTGTGTGTGTGTGTGTGTGTGTGTGTGTGTGTGTGTGTGTGTGTGTGTGTGTGTGTGTGTGTGTGTGTGTGTGCGTGTGTGTGTGTTACCATGACGGAGTCTCGTGGTTGGCTCTTCTGGCTGTGCAGGCTGCCGATCTCCGTCTGAGAGCTGGAGTGGGACATACCCTCAAAGAAGGGCCTGCAGACACACACACACACACACACAAGGCAAGGCAAGGCAAGGCAAGTTTATTTATATAGCGCATTTCATACACAGGTGCAACTCAATGTGCTTCACAAAGTTAACAAATGTGAATGAAAGGAAAACAGGGAAATGAATTAGAGTAAAAAAAAAACATTTAAAACATTAAGATAAAACATAAGGTAAAAATAATAATAAAATAAAACATAAATAAACATAAAACCTTGAAAAACAATTCTTATTTTACTAATTTACTTCTCTTATTTTACCGTCTTTTCATTCAATAATTTAAGAAAGCATCTGAGAACAGCTTTGTCTTGAGTCTAGATTTAAAGCTATCAATAGTGGGTGCATTTTTTACGTCATCTGGAAGCTGGTTCCAAAGCTTTGAAGCATAGAAGCTAAAAGCTGCCTCTCCACATTTTGTTTTGACTTTTGGAATCACCAGCAAATTCTTCTCTGTTGACCTTAGTGACCTGGCCGGTGCATACAGCTGAAACATATCCAGTAGATATGTGGGTCCCATTCCAT
Source organism: Engraulis encrasicolus (assembly GCF_034702125.1). NCBI lineage: Eukaryota > Metazoa > Chordata > Actinopteri > Clupeiformes > Engraulidae > Engraulis > Engraulis encrasicolus. The sequence continues at coordinate 13,484,914 of NC_085857.1, forward strand.
TTAATGATTTAAATACAAGTAGCATTGCCTTAAAATCAATTCTGTAGCTTACTGGGAGCCAATGCAGCGATCTTAAAATTGGAGTAATGTGGTCAAACTTCCTTGTCTTTGTAAGAACCCTTGCAGCTGCATTTTGTACCAGTTGAAGCTGTTTAATGGTCTTATTTGGGAGGCCAGTAAACAGACTGTTACAGTAATCGACTTTACTAGAAATGAAGGCATGTATTAGCTTCTCCAGATCATGTTTAGACATCAGGCCCCTAAATTTAGAGACGTTTTTTATGTGATAGAATGCAGACTTAGTAATAGCTTTCATGTGACTGTTGAAATTTAGGTCACTGTCAATGAGGACCCCAAGATTTTTAACTGTTTC
>NC_085857.1:13507786-13510286 GCF_034702125.1 Engraulis encrasicolus
TTCGGAGGCTGAGATATTTGGGATTGGGAAAAGGCAGAGGGCACCCTTTCCAAAATAGGGCTTAGGCCTCTATATCCTACTATTTGATTGGGAAACGCCAACTCCCATTGTCATTGTGACACAGCACTTCACAGCACATGAGTGAACATTGCACACAACAACATTGCATTTATGCCTCACCCGTGTAAGGGGACAACCCTCAATGGCGCTCCAAGGGAGTACCTCAGTCATGGAGGAGGATGGGGGAGAGCACTGGTTAATTACTCCCCCCACCAACCTGGCGGGTCGGGAGTCGAACCGGCAACCTTTGGGCTAAAAGTCTGACGCCCTAACTGCTTACATTGGCAGTGCACCTCAATGTGGCATGGATGTGGCACCTCAATTAATAACTTTTTTTGGGTCATTTATTATCTTACATGTACTGTTTCTTGACATGGTTTTCTCCTGAAAGGGCTCAGGGCTCAGGGATTAAGAAAATTAAGGCCACATGGAACAGTATGCATGCATTGAGTTGAAGTTACATAAATTACTTGTTTTTGGTATTATTTCATCTATTCTTTCATGAATTCTATTATTTGAAATTATTTTCTGCAAAAGCCACTTGCGACTTAATAGATTGAAGTAAACAGTGGTGTGTTCTCCCACTAGCACCGAACGCTGCCCCACAAGACAAAAAACGGAAATAAAAAAATAAAATAAAAAAAAATGAACAAAATAAATACATTTAAAAAATATAGGATTACCGCCGCCTGCGCCCTCTCATCCCAGACAGGATTAAAGACCTCTCTGTCGACCGTAAACAAAGACTCAAGGACTGAAGTGCACAAGCAGGGGTGATAGTGAAAAAGAATCCTGAGCCTGAACCTTTTCCCCTGCTCTAATGACGACGGCAAGATACTGCATAGTGACGTAACGTAGGCCTATTTTGACACATTATTCAAACATTTAATAGCCTGTGTATGACCATTATTCAAGCCTGATAGTAGAAGAAAACCCTGAACCTGTAACACTTTCTGAGCTAAGAATAACCTAATGGCTAATTAATATCAATGTTTTTATTTTTGCTAACTCTGTCAAGCCTGAAAATCAGGCATGGAGCCTGAATACTATCAGCCCTGTGAATAAGATGAGGAGATGAAAAAAGCAAAGAGAAGGAAAATAGACAGAATGAAAGAAAGGTTGTAGCCTTCCATTCCATTTGAAAAGAAGTGAAAGGGCGAAGGACAAAGCAAAAGAAAAGAGTAAAAGATGAAAAGAAAACAAAGAAAAGAGGAAGGGAGGAACATGAATAGGAAAATGGCACACCTTTTAAATTGAGGATGATTGGTCCGATTAAAGAAATGAAAAAGCAAATGCTAAAGGGAAAGAAAAAAAACGAAAAAATATGAAAGAAGAGGGAACAAAGAAGAAAGAGACACACCACTGATTCTTGAAAGTTTGGCAAAAACATGTCCCTGCAGTAAAATATTAATTCTGTTGAAAATCAACTAAATTTTCACAAACAAAATGAACCCAGGTAATGGCCAAGGGGTCTGTCACACGAATACACAGTTGTTTGAAATATTTAAGTGTAATTTTATTACTTTTCATGGCTATAAACCTGTCCACACCCTGTAAAAACGCCTGTCCCAAGGACTGGCATCATCATTTCAATTGACTTAAAATACAAAAATCACTAACAGAATTGAACAATATCACCATGATGTGGAAGACCATATTAAAGTGGTTCTACAGATGTGCACATAGTGGATGTAAAACAATATTTACTATTATTTACTGATTGCTCAAAATGTGTCCAGCATATTGGTCACCACCGTCAGATTTTTTCTAAAAGACTAAAATCAGGTATGCACAAGGTAATTTTCATTACTGAGGACCCCTTTTCAAACCTTCAGCTCTACTGCCTACTTCACCATCACTGAAGCTCCTGTAAGTTTATTATTTTGTCCTCAATTTGTTAATTTGTTTGGACACTGGTACTGTCCCAACCATAAACTGTCAACACCGTCGGGGGTTTTAATAGTATTGTATTACATTAATGTTAATAAATATAATTTTTTTCAGAAAAGGTATGAAGCACCCAAGAAACAGAGCGAAAATGAAATGGCTAATGTGAACAAACAATGCATAATATTTAAAAGAGTGGTTTTTTGTCTCACACCGTCAGATGTCACCACCGTCAGATTTTGTTCTGCTCATCATGTTGTTCCATATTTTACTAAATTGTGCTGGTTAAACATTACTAGACATGTTAGTAATAATTGTGATCCAAAATGATACTCTAGCCACCACTGAGGTGCATTTGGAGGTTTTTTTGTCAGAAAACCTGACGGTGGTGACATCTGATGGAGTTCACCAAAAAACACATGTTTTACGTGTTTTTGACATGTTTTAAGAATATGCATACAATAAGTGTCTACAGTTATGTTGAATTGTTAAAGTAATTCACTTTAATACAGTAAACATGTGTTTTTACTTCTAATTCTGTCTGCCGCTGTTG
>NC_085857.1:13515286-13520286 GCF_034702125.1 Engraulis encrasicolus
GGAAACCAAAAGTGTTTTGATTGAATCATCTGTTGGGAATTTGATTTGAAGAAAACTTAAGGAAGAAGAAATCCGCACTCACAAACTGCGTCTCATTATTTATTTATATTACCACCATGTCCAAAAAGCAAACGCGTTTCGGCTAACAAGCCTTCATCAGTGCGTGGTACCATAATATAAATAAATAATGAGACGCAGTTTGTGAGTGCGGATTTCTTCTTCCTTAAGTTGACGCTTTTTATCTCGCACCCAAAAGCTTTTCGGTTTTCCAAGAAGTTGAGCGCGTCCTCTGCCAATACTTGAATTTGATTTGAAGACATTTGGAAAAAATAGAAAGGAAACGACTATTAATAAAAAGCCTTTGCTGACATTTGGATTTTTTTCTGCAGTGTACTGATCAGTCAACCGCTACCTTGTTTGCGGTAAGGACATTTTTCACATTGTCATTTGCGAGTATGAAATGAAACACAACGTTGTGACTTCTCTGTCTAGTTACACTTCCCTCCTCATTTTCTCGTGAAATACAAACAAAAGGAGAAACAACATTTTTGGTGGTGGGAGTAGGGCAGTGTGCTTGTGGACATTTGTCTGTGTTATTGTGACTGCAGAATGACACACGTACGCAAATATACATACACACACACAAGCACACACACACACACACACACACACACACACACACACACACACACACACACACACACACACACACACACACACACACACACACACACACACACACACACACACACACACACACACACACACACACACACACACACACACACACCTCCCCCCCACACGCACACACACTACATAACCACTTTCATGTTCACTTCTCCCCCTCTCTTGTTGTCCATGCCTCATTGCGTGTTGTGTGGTCTGTGGCAAAAACAAACCTCCTGAAAGCCCATAGGTCAGCAGCAGAGTCAGCACTGGCATTAGTGGAGGAGGGCTAGCAGGCAGCAGAGGCATGAGCTCAGTGGTTCTCAACCTTTTTTTTAAACAAACGCTCCCCTTGACCTCATCCTAAGCCCCAAAAAACCCTGGTCATGGAGGTGGTTCTGATCATTTTCAGGCTTACCCTGGTCATGGAGGTGGTTCTGATCATTTTCCTCCGCGACTTCTTGGGCTTTCTCTGCACGTCGTCGTCTTCATCGTACATGTCCTGAGGCACACAAAGCAGCAATAAGGAACACAGTGGCAGGTGTCGGACACCATAAAGGACACACACAAAAAGTGACTACCAGAGGTGTCAAAAGTATCACCCCCTTAACGCCACCTTCACTAACCAACTGAGTCTGTTCAGTCACAGACTCCGTGCTTTCACCTGCAGGACAGATAGGCTAAGGAGGTCCTTTGTCCCTTGGGCCATTCAACTGTTTAACAGTATACAGAAGGACACTAAGAAGGACATCATTATTGGGGATTGGACTGCCTGAGATGCCAGAGCTGGCCCAGATCTGGAACCTCTTGGCATGTGTGTGTGTGTGTGTTTGTGTCTGTGTGTCTGTGTTTGTTTTTATGTAGCTACTTGACACCTGAATTTCCCCCTGGGGATCAATAAAGTTTCTCTACTCTCTACTCTACTCTACTAAGTAAAAGTAAAAGTAAATTCATGTTGCAAGTGCAACACTAGCACATGATATTTATTATAATTAGGACTGGGACGATTAATCGACTATAAAAATTAGTCGACAAGAATTTTCATAGTCGACTAATCGTTTCATTTAATTCAATGCTTTTTCACTTACTTTTACTAATGCTTTATTACTTGATTGAAACCTAAAATTGCCCAGCACGTATGAATAGGACGTATCTCAGAGTAAATAAGCTACTATCATGATTTAAAGCTCATTGTGAGCTCAGGGACCAAATTTTAACGACTTCTTTCTTTTTTCCCAATTTCCTTGAAGATTAAAGTGCTAGGGTACTTGAAACAATAATCCTTTGACAAATCGACTATTCGAAAAAAAATAGTTGATAGATTAATCGGGAGAAAAATCAGGACAGCCCTAATTATAATATTACACCATTTACTCCATTCTACCAAATGAAATAGACTGTGTTGTGACTGAAAAACACTAAAGACCTAACAAGGACCTACCACACACGTGTTCCAACCAGTGCATAGTAGGCTTATTGTAAGACACGTACTACTGGTTACTCAGATAAGTTACCTGTCTTGGAAAGAAATTGTATTTCTTTTTTTACTTCTACTTTTACATTTGACACCTCTGGTGACTACTACTACTAACAGTTGTGTCCTATTGACTTAATGTCTGAGAAGATTATCATTCGTCTTCATCTCCTGTAGCAGATAACGGGAGTAAGGAACATAGTACGAAACAGGAGAGAGATAACACTCTTGTCTTATTGACTTCATGTCTTGTACAACCATAGCAACAGCAACACCTGCACAGCACAAGCAATACAGGTGTTAGAGTATTGGGTTCATTCTTTGCTGCATGGATAGAACACAGAAAAGAATAGAATAGAATATAGAATAGAATATCTTTTTATTTGTCATTGTGACGAGCACAACGAAATTAAGCATTCCTTGTTGAAGCAATAATAAAAAAATGAAAATGAAACAAAAAACAAAAGTATGTATAAAAACTATGCTTTTGTAGCATAATTAAGTGCTGTAATGGCCACTGGGTAGAAGAAGTTTTTTAGTCTGTTTGTACTTGTTTTCATAAATCTGTATTGGTTACCAGATGGTAGGATGTGTGCATGTGTGCGTGCAAGGCACACCCAGAGAGAGTAGAGAGAGAGAGGTTCCATTGGCCCATTGTTTCCGGGTTCTATTATTGCAAGGGGGAGGGGGGGGGATCCCCCTTTAGGCAGACCTAGGCAGACCTAAGGACTGTTCTATTCAATGCTAGGAGTATTATGACACGCCCCTTTAGGCAGACCGGAACCTGGTCACGTTAGGTGCCCATAGCAACCTATTAGATTGGCATATCTCTATATACTTAAAGAATCTCTGGTACACCTTTGGCTGGGCCTGGGACAAAAACATCTGAAAGGACCCCAAACCCAATCAATACTACTAGGGATGCACCGATACCACTTTTTTGAAAACCGATACAAGTACGAGTACATTAATGTGTGTACTTGCCGATACCGAGTACCGATACCGATACCTTTTACCACCAAATTACAATGAAAATAAATGCATGGCCTTGTTTTTTTCCACCTGTGATATTTTTATTGTCCATTTCCATGTAGATTTAAATGTTGGTAATTGTATGAGGTGGCACTTTTTTCCATGCTGCTTTCAAGTCCACACAACGTGACAAGATTTTGCATTGTTTTGTGTAATAGCAGTATCGTTCCTGGTATCGGCAAGTGCTTGACGAGTACGAGTATGAGTATAATGAGCAGTATCGGGGGCCGATACCGATACCGATACCAGTATCGGTATCGGTGCATCCCTAAATACTACCCTGGACCTGGGACAAGTAAACCCTTTGTCCCCGCCCCCTGTCGGCTTCCCTGTGTGCGTGCCTTCATACCTGGCCTTGTACAGCGTCGTCGCTGGCCTCCTGTTCTGAGGAGTAGCTGTCGTCATCGTCCTCTGAGTAGTTGTCCATGTCAGGGGAGCGGTCTGCACACAAGATGGCGGATCATCACATTAAATCACATGACATTGCATTACATTGCGTGATGTTACATTTCACTCTATGTAGTTGTCCATGTCAGGGGAACGGTCTGCACACAAGATGGCGGATCATCACATTAAATCACATTACATTGCATTACATCGCGTTATGTTTACATTTCACTCTATGTAGTTGTCCATGTCAGGGGAGCGGTCTGCACACAAGATGGCGGATCATCTGAATGGCTGTCATGTCTGGGACGCAGTCTGTGAACAAGACTGGCGGATCAACTTTAGCAACTAGGGCATACATTCAAACACACACACAAACACACAAACACACACACACACACACACACACACACACACACACACACACACACACACACACACACACACACACACACACCATAGCTCCTGTGCAGAGAGACAGCAACACACACACACACACACACACACACACACTCCATAGCTCTTGTGCACAGCACACACACACACACACACACACACACACACACACACACACACACACACACACACACACACACACACACACACACACACACACACACACACACACACACACACACACACTGTGTGTAGAAAACCTGGCAAACTAAAGCGAACTAAAGCGAACTGAAGTGGGGTTTAATTAAGCAAAGCATCTGATGTCAGATGGCTCCAAGCCCATCCCATCTGTTTCCTGCTCTCTCTACCAGCTGGGGAGCAGTTGCCACTTCCCCAATGGCAGCATCAAGCAACTGGTCCTCATTCCGGCTCTGGCGGCTCAATGGGCTTACATTAGGGAGGAGGCAAACACATGCTGCAGCTGCTGCGGCCAACCTAGAAGCTGAACTGGGAGCCAGAGGAGTGGCAACATTTACATTGCTTCTACTACACTATAATACATTACATTCCGTTGTTAAGTCCACCTAAATAATACACACATCTCAAGAATTACTATGAAACTACTACGTATTTTCTAACCATCAAACTTCTGTTACCCTGTTGTTATCCAATTAATGACATTTACTTTGTAATTACCCCCTTTTTACCCATTAGATACCATGTAACTTCTGTTACCCTGTTGTTACCCAGAAAGTACACAGTAATTAACTGTACCGTAAAGTAAAGCGTTACCCATTCCGTTGTTAAGTCCACCTAAATAACCATTTGGCCACAGCTACTACTACTACTACTACTCCTTCGCATGTTTATATTATATTACAAATGTATACTAGCCTGGTCCTCTCTGTTAGCTAGGGAGCCGTTCACATTAATCCAGAAAGTCAAAGAATGCGCGCACATCAGTGGCACAGGTGCTGGACCAAACGTAAGATAACTGAAAAGAAAATAAAGGTCCGCAACACTGTTAGTAAATGCTCCAAAATAT
>NC_085857.1:13532786-13535286 GCF_034702125.1 Engraulis encrasicolus
GGGAGGCGAGTGGTAGGACACTTTAAGCACTCACCACTTGCTTGCAGTCGTTTTGAAGACATACAAAAAGAACTCAATATGTCCGTTAAAAAGTTGCAACAAGACGTCTCCACCAGGTGGAATTCCACCTATTATATGATGCAGAGCCTGGTGGAACAAAAGAGGGCTTTAAGTGCATATGCTGCTGATTATGAACTCCCCACAACATTGACAGCAAGTCAGTGGGGGATAATGGAGAAGATGATCACCCTCCTGGAACCCTTTGAGCAGCTAACCAGGGACATCAGCTGTGCAGAGGCCACTGCTGCTGATGTTATCCCTGGTGTCGTGTCCCTCACGCGGCTGCTTGCCAAGACGGATGAATCTGACAAAGGTGTGCAAACTGCCAAACATGCGCTGTTGGAAGCGGTCAGCAAACGCTTTGATGGTGTTCAAACTGAACCGCTTTATGCAATTGCAACCATGGTTGATGCTCGCTACAAAGACCGTTATTTTGACCCGGATAAGAAGGAGGAAGCACGGAATATGCTGCTGAAAGTTGTGGATGAAATGGCCAGTGTGGGCAATGGTCAACGAGAAGACGCTGCTGGTGCCAGTGCAGATGATCCAGGCCAGGAGGACCAGGACCCCCCACCTAAGAAGGCAAAAGGAAGCCTGCAGGACATGTACCAAGAAATCCTCACAGAGAATGATGTCGCCACACAAGCAACTACAGGCGAAACAGCATCACAGGTGAGTAAACTTTACCAGCAGATTTGTTGAATGCTTCATATGAAAATTAATTAAATAACATATGCCTGTAGTGCTTTGAAGTAAGTAGACTTTTCTGTTTTTTTTTGTTTTTGTTTTTTTTACTTTTCATGTAGGTTCATGCATACCTGGGAGAAGTCACCATCCTCAAGACAGCATGCCCTTTCAAGTACTGGAGCTCCACCCACATGCGCTTCCCTGCACTTGCCCGAGTTGCACGCAAGTACCTCACTGCGCCCTGTACCAGTGTAGACAGCGAGCGGCTCTTCAGTGCCGTCTCCCATGTCATAGACGAAAAGAGAAATCGCATACACTGCAACAATGCAGAGATGCTCATTTTCATTCAGAAAAATCTACCCCTCACAGATATGGACAAGGGAAAAAATTAGACCAGTCATATAGGCAAATCAGCATCAGTTTTTTTTTACCCTCATTTGTTGCACTTTATGTTTACTGGTATGGACTGAAGCTGTTTTTATTACTTGTGCCTTTTTTGTTTTAATATTCGTTCATGTTGTTACTCTTTGAAAGAGCCGGGTAGATTGAGCCCAGTGTGAATGTTTATATTGTCAATGATTGTGAGGCCTGTTATGAAGGCCAGTCAGTCTTTTAGCCCTGTTCATTGGACTAATACTAAAGGAGGACTTTGTTTACTACTCTGGAAGGTCTGGACTGAAACTTTGTGCCTTCCCTGTTCTTATGGCACACTACCACATCTTTGTTGTTGCTCATGTAGAGCGGTGCTGATTGAGCCCAGTTTATAATTTCAATGATTGCTTTAGCCCGAGCAATGGGCTAGGGACTCATTTAAAATGTTTCATTTTGTACCCCACCTCAAACCTGCTTTTTTGTAGCTCAAACAAAAGCGCAGTTTTCAAAATTGTGCAGTATAGTTGCCACATTGCAATTGTGTGGATTCATTCAATTAAAGTGATACGTTTTAGTTAAGAAACACAGAAAAATAGTAGCCTGTCATATACACCATCATACACCATGCATGGTGTCACCATGCCTGTTATTTTAGTTGGTTACATGCTGCTATGTTGCACATAGTTTTCAGTTACTTACAATGTTTTATCATCTGTGAATGACAGGGAGAGTGTAATTCAAACTGTTGTTTCAAACAATTAAAAAAATAAACATGGCACTTTTTCCCTACATTAAGTTGAAGTATTTTTCTTATTTTGCATAGACAAAATTTGGACAGCCTTGTTGCATTCAAGAATACATCCAGTGGGGCATCACAATAACATTAAGGATGTTGTGTTAATTCTACAATAGGAGATGTGATGTTAGTTACCTAAATGAGTTTTGAGGGGGGGGGGAAACATATATCGGTATCGGCTGATATCGGAATCGGAAATTGAGAGTTGGGCAATATCGGCATATCGGATATCGGCAAAAAAGCCAATATCGGACATCTCTAATAATAAGGTCAACCATGATTTTTCTATAGATAGCTTGTGGTTGATACTAAATGTAAAAATGATCAACAGCATTAAATACTAAACTACGAGAGGGAAAAAATTGAAGAAGGTAAAGCTCCTGGAATCACTGGTATTGGCACCCTTTATTGGATACCATTGTGGAAACCTAAATTGACTTAAATATGGTAGATAACAAATGGGAATCACCTTTGTCGAATTGCTTTTGCCCATAGGACATGAATTAGGCAATGATTTTTTAATATTTATGTTTTAAATAGCCACCTCTTACATCTTGTGCATCTTTGACAAATGTGAAGACAGAG
>NC_085857.1:13540286-13552786 GCF_034702125.1 Engraulis encrasicolus
ACTGGACAACAGAAGACTTGTAGAGGACATACATTAAGAGGTATCTGTTGTGCTTTTGTGCTTTTCCTAAAAAAAGTCCTTTATAGCGTTCTGACATGGTAATAGTAGCATTTTGAAGAAAATAAATATTAAAAAAGGTCTGTCAAGTACACCAGCAGCAGTGTGTGTGTGTGTGTGTGTGTGTGTGTGTGTGTGTGTGTGTGTGTGTGTGTGTGTATGTGTGTGTGTATGTGTGTGTATGTGTGTGTATGTGTTTAGTGCAGGTAGAAGGTGCGGTGTGCGTCTTGTGTGTGTGTTCGTGTGTCTGTGTGTGTGTGTGTGTGTGTGTGTGTGTGTGTGTGTGTGTGTGTGTGTGTGTGTGTGTGTGTGTGTGTGTGTGTGTGTCAGTGTGTGTATGTTTGGGTTTAGTGCAGAAAGTGCAGTGTGCTTGTGTGTGTGTGTGTGTGTGTGTGTGTGTGCATGTTTTGAGTTAGTGCAGGTTGAAAGTTCAGTCACGAGTATAGTAGTGCAGGTGGAATGTTCAGTCGCAGATATGGTGGTGGGGGGATGGGGGGTGGGGGTTGTCAGTGGCCTTGCTGGCTAGAGGCTGACAGTGGAGGGAGAGTGGGTTGAGTGTTTTCGGCTTATTCGGGATACTGAAGTGTTTATATGCGCAAACGCAAATTCGGTATACATCATATTCCGATCATATTCGGGATACTGAACTGCATGTATACGCACTCAGTATGTCCATTGGCCTTAAAGGTAGAGTAGGAGATCTTTGAAAAACGGTTCCTGTGAGCTATATTTTTGAAAATACACAGCCCGCCTCTCCCTTCAGCCCTCCCCTCAAAGCCACGCCTTCAAAACACATGAACGCGCATGCAGTCTGTCAAGTGTTCGGATTATCCCGGGAACCCACGAGAGCTCACGAGGCGGGGCTAGAACTAGAAGCCACGTCAAATCGATTAGCCAAGCTAACCTCCAGCCATGGCACTGTCTCCGGCTACGGTAAGAATGTTCAACATCACAATAAACGCACAGGCCGTCATGGTTGCCATTTCAAGAAATATTGATGACAGTAGATGTATACTAGATTAGTTATTGAACTTGACTTGATGCATGTTACTTATCTCATTCTAACTTCCTAACACTGATGACAGATGCTATGCTATACCGTCATCCCTAGACAGTAGCCAGTAGCTACAGTACTGACATGGATTTATTTTGACAGATGTGTACAGCAATATACATTTTACTATTGTATTTATATATACCCGACACCACAATCCGTAGTGTTTTAGGCAAGGACGTCAGTTATGTACGAATCTTACGGGGATATTTCATTTGGGTTGCCGCACGCGCAGACACAGGAACAGAGGGAGTAAAGAAAAACAACCGAACTGATCAACGCTAATTAAATTGTTTTGGCTGACGATATTTTCATATGCTTTAGACCTTCCACGACCACGACGAGAGCTCCAGCTTTCCTGGCCCATCACAATCATAACGACCTAACAGCCCAGTAGGACCGATGGCCAGAGATGGAGGAGGAAGATAGACGCAGCAGTGGTCGGGGATATTGATTAGGAAGACTCCAACAGAATTGACACCCTGCTAACTGTAGGATGTATGTACATTCATCCCACAATAACATATGTCCTGCTGTATTCCTCCAGATGTGTAAGTATTGTATGGATGTTATCACAACAGATGTACTCTATATCGCAACACGAGTAGGCTGCACGAGTACACCTGTTGTGATAACACCCATTACAATATTTCTACTCCTATGAGTACTAGTGTGATATGACATGGTTGTAGGTACACAACACCAGTGGTAGTTCAAGTACATCCATAAAAGCCCTTCTACTTCATACATCTGTGTGCCCCTGGCACAACACCAGTTTGTAAGAAATTGACTGCAAAACGTTGTATGCATACAATTGGCACATCTTTATTTATATACACAATAATGATTGCTTATGTCCATATCGGTCTTATTGTCAATAGTTATTTAGTCCCCATCATCAAATAGAAAATGCATTACATAAAACGTATTTATTGCTTTGCAGGCCTTGATTCAATCATTGAATTTGAAGCAATCCCATCGGTTACTGCAGCGTGCCCTGATCCGTGACCCCAGTTTGATGTTCGACCTGGCACATGACATCTGGTCCTCAGCCACAGCCCAGTAGCATAACCAACCTGGCGCCTCTGCGCAATCTGTAAGGAGATGCCCATGAACATTGAAAGGAAATGCTGTGGTGTTCTCAGTTTTGATGGAAGACTTTGGGCTGATGTAGGACTAGGTGAGAGAAACGGACTCTTCAGGCATGCAGCCTACAGACAGTATGGGGCACTTGAACAGGGTTGACGTTGTAATACACAGTACAATACCCAGGATTAGCCAGGGTTACCCTGCTCCACTAGAGAAATATAAAAGGTTTATACAGAGTACGGTATAAAACACACAAACCGTCAGTGTGCAGAGTTTATTTTTCATTATCTGTAGGAGCATTAATCTGTACATTGATACATCTCACCTTTTTTTGTTTGGAACCATGTTTGTCTTGTTACCTTTGTTTTTTTTTAATACATAGAAAATAAATGCAACCTGTCAAATAATCTTCTGATTGTAGTCTTGTGGAATATATAAATTATGTAACCATGCATTTTCAGTCAGAGAATGAATAAAAAAAAGCCACACAGTCAAATTGTGTCCACCAATATTTACTGTCATTGAAATGTATGGACAATTTAAAACAATGTATTACACATGACACTAGATACATTACTTTATACTATATTTACAGTTGTCATTACCACACAAAAACTCGGGGAAGGTGGGTAAGTGCAGCAACTGTGAAGGGCCTAGTCTGAGGTTGGAGGCGTCTGTGCTGTAAAAAGATAAACAGAATTAGAAATCACATATCTGACAGTAGCTCCAGTGACATATTAAATGTAAGTAACCTGGGTTGTTGGGGCAGGCACACCAAAAATAACTCCTTTATCTGGGCTCACCTGGTTGTGAGTGTCTGCCGTCAGCCATCCCTCTTGGGGCAGAAAGTCTTGTGCACAGGACTGTGCCCTGAAGGTTGACGTTCACAGTATGCAGCCTTCATGTCCTGGAACTTTTATTGTGCAATTTTCCATATCTGAAACAAGCAATGTGTTATACTATATTAGGGCTTCATTACATCAAATTACACATGAGGGTTTTACAGGGTGTTGGCTACAGTCCCAGGAGCAAAGTGGAGTTGTGTGCCTTGCTCAAGTGCACTTCAGCTGTGGATGGAGATGTAGGTAGGGAGAGGTAAGGATGGGATTTTAACCTGCTTCTCTCTGTGATCTTAGGACCACCTCTCACCATCAGGTGATGGCTGCTACCTCAAATCTCACTCATGGCCCAAGTTATGATCTGTAATCAGCATTGTTTTTACCTTACAAAAATAAATGTAAATGCATTCAGCACCATGGGGGGCTGTGAAGACGTTTGAGTATATTTGCAGAACTACATACTGAATTGAGCCATCCGCCTTTCTCTTGGTTGGTGTGTTGAGATGGTGACTGCAGTCCAGGCTTCTTGGATCGGAGAAGAGCTGTAGCTTTTACTGGCATAAGTATGTGGTTGTGGAAGGACCCTGTCTGCGGTTGACCTGAGGGAAAAAAGAGCACAAATTGCATATTAGCACAGAGCCCATGCTAAGACCATAGACAGATAAATCATCTGGCACAATCTGCATGCAACCAACAGAACCTAGAAAGAGGCAGATTAGCAGCAAAACACAAAGGGGACAAGTACACAAAAAACATGCAAAGTGTTCCGATTAGGTGCATGGAGGTAGTCTGTGTTGATTCCAGCAACCTCAAAGACTGAAAAGTGTCCCAGTGTATTGAATTGAAACCTATAGCGCGTGTGCGCGCACACATAGGAAATATGATAATTTAGTGTATCAATTACAACTACAGGATCTGTTCATATGCTTTTGGGTGATTCTCACGAAACGCGCAACAAAGTTGTTTTGACAACCATTTTTTCAAAATGCTTTTTTGATTGAATTTCTTTTTGAATCGGTTACATTAAAGTGTACAGTTACTAAGCACAATAATATCAACTTACCTGACAACTATTTAAAACAATTTTTTTAACGTTTTAAAAGTCCATGTTTGCTAAAATGCTCATTACCGCAATTTTTGTCTTTCATGAAATGTATTAGGAAACTTAATTGTTCTTGCAGTTTTGTTCATTGAATATTGATAGTTGTAAATAGGGGCTACATAAAACACTCAAAAAAGTTTTTTTCCTTATTATTGTAGTTTAAGAATTTTACCATTTTACCTCATTACCGCAATAGGATCATTTGTTTTCCTCTTTAATTTTAGAATAAATCAGTGAAAACCTACAATTTCGGTCCAAAAATATATTGAAGTGAAAGAAACATGAAAGGTACTGTGTTCATAAAAAATATATATGAATACAGTTTTCCTTTAGTACTTTTTTTTTTACAATTAAGTGCTCATTTCGGTAATGAGGGATACATTTCGGTAATGAGAATGAGTTTTCGGTAATGAGAATAAGGAGGAATAAATTGAACTAAAGCCTAATATTAGTAATTGATGTGATTTGTTATTATTATTAGCACAATGACAGAGTCTCCAGGGCAGAACTAATCAAATGACACCTAATAAGATGATAAATATATTCTATATAAAACCATTCATTAAGCTACTGAAGGATATTGGGATTCAAGACTTGACCCAGCCAAAGACCATAAAAGACCATAGGTCAGGGGTGGGGAACCTGTCTCGAGGGCCATTTGAGGCTGTTTAATCAGGCCCCCGATATAAAATCAATGTTATGCAGCGTCATGTGAAATATGGCATATTTTTGTAAAGGAATCTTACAAATGACATTTGCAATACAATTCAGTTATATTCAGGGGAGCTAGAGAAGGTGGGGTCTGTTTTAAAGGTGGCTGCCTTCAATATAGGCCTAAAGAGCAGGGGGAAATCCTCAGATAAATTTGAAGAGGCCCCTCGAATGAAAAAGGTTCCCCACCCCTACAGTAGGTGAAGAGGTGAGGCCCCTCCTGGGCACCAAAGTAACATCATAGTATAGGGGGTGAAGGCCAAGGGGTGCACTCTGAATTTAAAGTTAGTCCATCATCAAAACACCGGAGGGTAGCCACCTGATGACCCCAATGAAGCGCATACATCCCACTCCTCATCCCCACCCTGAATGACATCACAACTCACCACTTATCTCTCCAGCCAAAAATCTATAGTGGACTCTAAAGAAATCTAAATCTGTCATGAGGAAAATCATGTCGCAGTGCAAGGTCGTGCACTGGACTTTTTTTCTGACTCAGCACGCACCGGCAACTAGGAAGTAGGTAGTAGAAGGAACAAGAGATGACTAGAGTAGCTTGTATGGTATGTGGGTTCGGTACAGCTTGGTTTTAGGGTCACAGTTCGGTACATTTTCGGTACAGTATCACCATAATGCTGTCCGGACCAAAGCTGGAATTCACAATGAACGTTATGTGTTATGAAATATCACTGAACACCACTAACTGCTTGTGTTGCACATTGCACATCAATGGCAGTCATGGGTTAGGTCATCATCAGACTCCCGATTCCCGACCCGTCAGGTTGGTGGAGGGAGTAATTAACCAGTGATCTCCCCCATCCTCCTCCATGACTGAGGTACCCTCATCATAGTACTGCTCCCATTCAGGTGCTATTGGGGATGAGGCATAAATGCCATTCTTTTGTGTGCAGTGTTCATGTGTGTGCTGTGGAGTGCTGGATCACAATGACAATGGGAGTTGTAGTTTCCCAAGTGGGCTTTCACTTCACTCGCATTTTTTAAAAAGAAAAAAATGTTTGGTTTTCAGGACAATATCAGACATGCCCATAATAGTATAGGGTGCATGAAACAGAATTAAAATGTTGTTCTCTTGCAGTATTGTGCCATTGCATTACCTTAACTTCCTTGTCATTTTCTAGCATGTTTGGTACTTGTCAACGGGTGGCACAATAGACTTGGAATTTTGAATTGCTGTGAATGGGCATTTTCAGCTAAATCAGTGCAAAGTGCATTTGGAGGCTGTTTTGATCCAGTTGCCTCTCCACTTACCCAGGACATCAAGAACCCACAGCATGACTAAAAGATGGGTACATGAGTGTTTGAGCATGGCTAAAGGATCGGAGTATGGGGCCTGAAACCTTGCTAAAAGTTGCAAACAACATGCATAAGCAGTTTCTAATTTGGGAAAGTGTAAAGGCAACTACAGCATTCCTCCAAATGATTCTTCTTACTAGTTTTGATTGAAATATTCTAAAAACTGCTTCACACTGAATTCGCTAAAAAAGGCCTATTCACTGCACCACAAAGATTTTGGAAGGAAGTCAAGTTAGTAAAAAAGGATAAATACTCAAACCCATTACAAATGAGGGTATGACAACCAAACACAGGAAGCAAAAAAACCTGTCAATTTCTGGGAAAGCACATAGACTTGAAGTGAGTCGATTTTGTCTCCCAACTTTTTCCCTTTTTGCCATCTACGCAATCTGACAACTTCACAGCGAGTGCTGGCTTCATTGTTTGCAATTGCCTTTGCATTGGGTGACATCACTAGGCAATTTGACCATTGTTTGCATCAAAAGACCACATTTCGAGGGTGGAAACAGCCAGAATATTGATTCATGGGTTGGCATGTGAGCAAGAATTAAGTTGTGACTTGCTACTCTCAATTAACTCTCACAACAGGGTTTCTGGCCCATAGTCGATTAAGTTATTGTTCTTCCAAGGGTGGGACAAAATGTAAATGTGTACCACAACATTAGCCAGAAAGGATGAGAACAGAAAAATGGTCTATGAACAACACCTATATGACCATCCAGTCGCTCTAGGTACTCCCAGTCAAGATTGTTCTCCGTGGTGGTTTCCCAAGTGGTGGAACAGTCTCCCAGAGGCAGCAAGACTAAGCACCTCTCTTGCAGCCTTCAAGAAACAACTAAAGACATTCCTCTTTCGAGAGAATCTACTAGACTAATGATTGAACTGGCCTTGCCCCAGGGCAGAATCCTGACATTATGTTTAGTTTAGTTTAGTTTGTGAGTGTATGTTTGTCTGTGTGTGTTCTCATTATTTCCTCTTTATAAAAAAAAAAAAAAAAAAAAAAAAAAAACTAACCCCTCTTTGTAATTGCACTTGTTGTTCTGTATATCTCCTGTGCACTTTGTATTTGCTTGTGATGTTGGCTTGATTATGTCCTCTTCTGAAAGTCGCTTTGGTTATAAAGCGTCTGCCAAATGCAATGTAATGTAATGTAATGTAATGACCACTGAATTTAGCCTATGTAATGTATATGGAGATGATCACTTTTACAGACAACCCCCATTAGTTGAAGGAACTATTGTATATGTTAGGCATTTACTTTTGCTTTGTTTACTTACAATATTGTATATCGAATATCGATTCAATTGCATATTTCAACCTGAAATGGATGCAATTTCACTGAACACTTCCGTCAAGTGCTTTAACTATAATTAAGTGACATAGTGACAATATTTATACTGCAAAAATATAATTTCTATTTAAAGGGTTGCAGTTGCATGTTTAAAAATGTACATAAATAAAAAGCGAAATACATATATGTCATGAAAATATATTCTAAATGTAAATCACCATAGAGTCTCATTACCGAAATTGACAATCCTCATTACCGAAAGGTACTTAAAAAACATTGCGGTAATGAGAATGTGTATTGCGGTAATGAGATGGCTCAGCACAATAATGCTAACTGTAACTTGAGTAAATTAATGACATAGCTAATTCATGACCATTGTTGAATTCTGAAAAGGAATACCCTATTACCAAGCAAGTTTAAAATGAAAAAATCTTTTTCATTTCGAAATATTGACTGATTTCGGTAATGAGAACCACTTTTGTCGTATTTGCATATTTTTGAGACAAATTGTGACATTTTACAGGCACAAACAATAAGGCTGACTAATCATGTAGCAATCTTGAATCTCCTGTTAGTACAGATGAATTGGAGGTAGTTTCAGCTCATATTGAAATTCTGATGGCTTTTAATTGTAGTTCTGAAATATATTGCGGTAATGAGAAGAAAAACTTGGGGACACGATCTTTTCTTGAAATATTCATTAGTGTTCATTATTTAAATTGCCAACAAGGAACACTTAATGAAACTTCGGACATAGACTAACGCTCTTGTAGTGTCATTTCTGTATTTTTAAAGTTTTTATTATGTTTTACCCTAATTCAAAGACCAGAAATTTTGGTCGGGACACATTTCGGTAATGAGAATTTGCCTATAAAATGCATAAAAAGTGGAAAATAAAAATAATATTTCTTAAAATGAACTAGTGTGCCAGAAAGTACACGTCTCGCTCTACAGTCATGTATATTATCAAAAGAATCCCTGTCATATTTAACCATTAAAAAGTCATTGCCATTGTTTTTTTTAGCTTCGTGAGAATCACCCATCTGTCAGATAGAACCATTGTTTCTCAAAGGCAGATCATTCCAAAAGGGATAGTAGTATCTGCAACTGGACGAAATTACACCCACAAACATGAAAAACATTTTAACAACTCAAAGGCAGCCTTGATGTGAGAGTGAACCTGATGAAGCAATAGCGAAACGCATTGTTCAGCAAATAAACTACCAGTGTGTGGTGATTCATCCTTCATTTACTTGGCAGCCTTGATATGTTGTGATACAGGAGCAAGGAACAGCTATGGAAAACACCACAACATTGGAATGGACAAAGCAGAACATTTCTATATAACCATGGTAAAAACAAATAATGTACCGGCATCTCCATGTGATCATTCAGTGTAGCCATAACAATAAAGATCTGCTGTGTAGCCGTCATGGTCATTAGGTGGTATTTATCAAATGCAAAACTACTGTCTTCTCAAAAACGACATCAGCGAGTTAACAACATTAGTTCTACATCCACAATCATGTTACATTTGAAAACCCAAAGGCAATCTATTTTGCAATGCTGGAGTGGGGAACAGGTTGTGCTTGTGCTTGCTACAGTATTACCATCGTCATACAACAGAGACGTACATACCCAAAGCAAAACATGCAAACGATATATTTTTGTAAACCACTAGAAAGACATGGGCTTTGCTGGTCAAAGTAATGTGTGTGTAAACATGGTAGGTTACTTACTTATTACGGGGTGATTCCGTATTTAGTTACTGAACGCGGGTGGAGAAGGGGAATTGAGAACAGGTGCTTCCATCCTCCCAGCTGGTTTGTCGCTCGTTCGCACAACTAGATTCTAGTAGCAAAACACACAAGAGTAACCGTCTGAGTTACACAGAGCAATTCTGAAAACGTGTTTATGCGCACAGAATAAATGCCACAGGGGAAAAAAACACCAAAAATAACGTGATTAAGGTAGCAGCTATGTTAAGCAAGGTAGCAGCTAGATATGTTGGAACTTGAGCTAATCCTCTGACCCCTCTCAATGGATAGGCCTCCTTGCTTAAAAAAAAGACACCACAGTGTCCTAAACCAATTCACAAAATATTATACAGACAAATATATTACCTCACCTCTCGATTAGAAATGTGGTCACCAAAGCCTATGTTTGAAGCCGCTGCCGTAGCCGACTGTGTCCAAGAGTGTCAGGTCCCATTTCCAATTGTCAGCCCGTGTTGGAATCTGGTCTTGCGAGTCCAATGACTATAATCCAAGGGACTATGTTATCCTGACATGGTTAGTCCAGTGTAACAAAAGTCAAAGTTCTTCCTGTAGCTCTGCAAAAGCCAGCAAAGTTTCCAAGTAGCTCAGCCTGCTGCTAACTCTCGTTACCTTGCTAGCCGAGTGATGATGAGCCTCGTCGCGTGTGCATGAATGATGGGGGCGGGGTCGGTCAAGTTCACGAGTCGGTGAACGCGCAGGGAGGAGGGGTGAGTGCTGGTGGTTGATGGACGTGTCAGAAACCAATAGAAGTGATGATGAGTATTACTTCTATTGGTTGCCGTTTTCTTCTGACTACGCCCTCTACACTGGACCAAAAGATTTCGTTTTTTTTCCAAACACTCTATTTTAATGGGTGCTATGGCATCATGAGGGGTTTTTCAGATGATATGGTAAAACATGTTCCAGAAAAACATCTCCTACCCCACCTTTAAGTGACATTTGGTTACTCGGTTCGGTACCTTGGGTTGTCTATACCATAACCGAATACCACTTAAGGCCAACAGTCATGAAATATTTATGACATGGATATAATGTTTATGACACAGTTATGACACTGTAATGACATGCTTATGTCATCGACGTCAAGCAAACTGTTACCCCATTTAAGACTAAGTTTGACTCTCACAAAGTTGAATCCAATTAGTTACACAAGCCTCAAGTGACAGAAGCAAACATCCCTGGTAATACACATCAACTCATTAAACTCTCTATCTCTCTGTCTCTGTCTCTCTCTCTCTTTCCAACCCTCTATCTCTCTAACACACACACAAACACACACACACACACACACACACACACGCACACGCACGCACACGCACGCACACGCACACGCACACGCACACGCACACGCACACACACACAGTTATGCCCCGTGTACATCGGGAGCGACCAACGCGAATGAAGCGACGGAAGTCATTCATTCTCTATGGAGGGTGCGCGACCAGCGCTACCGGAGCGAATTCGCCAGGGGCGAAGCTTCTTGAGCGACCAGGGCGACTTTTGACGATTAAACTCAAGCTAATCACAAGCGAATTCGCTATGACGCTGTTCGGCGAAAACCAATCGGAACGTTCATATCGAGGAATTTCCCAGGCTGTCAAGACAGAGCCGTTATGTGATTAGCTGAATCAAACATGTCAGTGCAGCGTCCAGAGCGAATAAAACGAATTCATGGCGAAACTTCTTCAACCACCCCAGCTACCCGGTCGTGTTGGTAGCGCTTGATGTACACGGGGCATTATGGGTTGTTATTGGAGCTTTCCCTTCAGGTGTTCAGTTTACACTTGCAGTCTAACACAATGACACTCATTTTGCATACTGATGGTAAACCAACAAACAAACACACACACACACACACACACACACACACACACACACACACACACACACACACACACACACACACGTGCAAGCACACACCATACGTATTTGTATTGCGCACACAGGAGACACATACGCATGCGCGTTCACGCACACACACACACACACACACACACGTACGCACACATGCTTATGCGCGCACACACACACATGCTTGCGCGTGCACACAAATACACACGCGCGCGCACGCGCAAAAACACCAGCTTGAACTGTCTCCACTTGCAGAACTCCAGCTTTATTTACCCTTCAGGTGTTTACATTTGAAGTCACAGTCTGACACAATGACATGTGTTTTGCATACTGACGGTAAACAAACAAGCAAACACACACGCGCGCGCGCAGGCACGCTCACACAAATATACACGCGCCCGTGCACACACACACACACACACACACACACACACACACACACACACACACACACACACACACACTCACGCAAAAACACACGCGTGCGCACACACAAACACACACACACACACACACACACACACACACACACACACACAAAAACAAACACACACACACATACACACACAGATTTACGCTGTCCGTTTCATTTCCTATTTTTCCGTCAGAGTTCCCGTTCTCATATCCTCTGTCACCGATAGCGTTAGTAAACCTCAGCCACTTTTCACTTGGTTTTCTTTTCCGTATTCATTTTTGCATCCTCCTGCCCCAAAGTTGCAACAACAACAAACACCTAATTCAATATACAGTGCTGGTGTCTTTTACAAGACCAAGCATTGACAGTCTAAAGACGATAAGACACTAGGCCAGGGCAGGGGCGGAGCAGGGGAGGGGGGGGCATAGGGGCCAGAAACCCTGGGCCTCACCACTAAGGGGGCCCCCCTACCAATGGCTTTGGATTTCTAAACACCTCAAAGGCCCCATTTGCGATATTTCAGTATTTTTTAAGTAGCTCAGTATTATGCTTAACAGTAAAGTTGGTGTTAAATGCCTTTATTGCCGGTATTTTTTAATCATTAGGTGTGAGGGGAGCCTCTGACACATCTCTCGCCCCCCCCCCTGTCACAATGCCAGTGCTCCACCCCCAGGCCAGGGGTTGTCAAAGTGGGGGCCGCAAGGGGATGCCAGGGGGTCATGGCTGGTTGGCAGGAAACACATCAAAGCCACCCTACCCCCCACCCTGGACCCCTACCAGTTCGCATACCGAGCCAAGCGATCCACGGAGGATGCAATCTGCTCTGCCCTCCATCCAGCCCTCACCCACTTGGACAATAAAGACTCATATGTGAGAATGCTGTTCATTGACTTCAGCTCAGCATTCAATACCATAATACCAAAACAACTCATCAGAAAACTGGACAAACTAGGTTTCAGCACCTCCCTCTGCAACTGGCTGCTGGACTTCCTGATGCAG
>NC_085857.1:13562786-13565286 GCF_034702125.1 Engraulis encrasicolus
ATTTCCGGCACAGTACACACATTAAAGGTGTACTGTGTACTGTGTGATCGGTTTTCAAAAAAGTGGTATCGGTGCATCCCTAATTGTAACTATGCTGTTCATTTCATTGAAACTGTGCTGCCTATAGCCAAATTGGATCTCTTCATCAACATTTACTATGTGTAATTAATAGACAAATATTTACGAAGTAATAAACACAATATTTACTGGTATGACCAAACTACAGTAAGCTTTGCAGATAAAATGTCAAAATGGCGGACCATGGAGAAGATCCACCTTTTCATGCATGAAAAATTCCATTTCCCCAGTCATTATTAATACTGAGAATTTGATAGTGGTGGTAAGTTCTAGTGAAAAAGGAAACATTTGTGAATGGGCAGCATGAATTGTGGAAAGAAACTAACACAAATATTACTCCACTCCTCCAACTCCCTTTGTCATTGTGACACAGCACTCCACAGCACACAAGTGAACACTGCACACTGCACACAACGAAATTGCATTTATGCCTCACCCGTGCAAGGGGGCAGCCCTCAGTGGCGCCCCATGGGGAGCAGTGCGGTGGGACGGTACCATGCTCAGGGTACCTCAGTCATGGAGGAGGATGGGGGAGAGCACTGGTTGATTACTCCCCCCACCAACCTGGCGGGTCGGGAGTCGAACCGGCAACCTCTGGGATGCAAGTCTGACGCCCTAACCGCTCACCCATGACTGCCCGTACACCTTTACACAGTACACCTTTAAAGGCTGCAACCAGGATGGTTGGTCTGTGGCTGATACACGGCACAATTACTGTACGTATATTACCGACTGGATTATCATCTTTTTTGCTATCTGCATTAGGATATTAAAGTTTACTAGGACTGTCAGACTGTCAGTGTTTTCGGGGGTGTTAAGACAATAACTGATGAAATGCAATCTTTCAAGAATTTTCACCCACTAAAAGGTTTTGAAGAAAACGCACATATACTATACAGTATATTATATGTGCGTTTTCTTCAAAACCTATACTGTATATCATCAGCTGGATGATGGATAAACTGCTGTCTGCTGTACATTAGGGTATTTCAGTTTTTCAGACTGGCAGGAGTTGGGTTGGTGTGATGAGAGGAATTGATGGCGGAAGAATATTTTAAGGCTTTCTGAAGGCAGACAGATGGTATCAGCTGAATGATCAGCTTTTTGATATCTCCATTAAATATTAAAGTCGGCGAAGTCTGTCAGACTGATAGGCAGGTGTAATAAGAGGAAGAATAGGGTGAATTAAATATACACAGCAAATATTGGTCCACATTTCTCAACTCTACAATATTCTGATAAACTAAACGTTCAATATTCTCAAATACTGAATCCATATACCGTATACACATGAATATATGACACATAAACTAAGGCAACTCGGTCACTAATTAGCGTTAACAGACAACAGCCCAAATGTCTCAAACCTTTGTTTGACTATAGTGTATATAATATATTTGGAATTGGACCACACATGTTTCTGTGACTGGGGTGAGCAACGAGTTATCCATCCAACCCCTGCTTTTTTTTCTTTATTTGATTTTAATCCCCCGATCAGTTCTAGAAAGTTCCAAATCACTGGTGCGTACTCAGAGAGCTACTGGTCACCTAGGAAACTAGTGTCACAGGGATCCCAGCAACCCATATGGCTTAGTCAGTCAGATGCCTTTCAGAAAAGAGGAATGAAGCGAGAGAGAGAGAGAGAGAGAGAGAGAGAGAGAGAGAGAGAGAGAGAGAGAGAGAGAGGAGAGAGAGTGAGAGGAGTGGAGTGAGAGAGAGAGAGAGAGAGAGAGAGAGAAAAAGAGAGAGAGAGAAAAAGAAAGAAAGAAAGAAAGAAAAGAAAGAAAGAAAGAAAAGAAAGAAAGAAAGAAAGAAAGAAAGAAAAGAAAGAGAGGCAGAAAGAAAGAAAGAAAGAAAGAAAGAAAGAAAGAAAGAAAGAAAGAAAGAAAGAAATAGAATATGAAACGAGGGGAAAGAAAATGAAAAGATAAAGACAGTGATCATTTCTATCCCACCTGTATTTTGACGGCGATGACCACTGAGTTGAGCTCTTTGTCCAGCTCCTTCAGCACGATCAGCTTCTTCAGAGTCAGACTGCACAGCCTGGACAAGAGAGAGGGAAGAGGAGAGGGAGAGAGAGAGAGCGGGAGCGAGAGAGAGAGCGAGAGAGAGAGAGAGAGCGAGAGCGAGAGCGAGAGAGAGAGAGAGAGAGAGAGAGAGAGAGAGAGAGAGAGAGAGGGGGGAGAGAGAGAGAGAGAAGAGGGGTGATAAGTTTAAAAATCCCTTGACATTACATTACACAACCTGGACAAGAGAGAGAGAAAAGGGGAGAAAGGAGACAGGAGGGGTGATAAGATAACTTTAAAAAACCCTTGATTTAAAGGGACACTGTGCAGGAAATGGTCAAAAAAGGTACTGCAACTATGCTGCTCATTGAAACTGGGCTGCCTATCACCAAATTTGATATTTACATGAAAGTTTA
>NC_085857.1:13580286-13595286 GCF_034702125.1 Engraulis encrasicolus
GTTCATTTCACTGCATCATGCAGTCTTGGCAGAGAGAGTAGAGAGAGAGAGGTTCCATTGGCCCATTGTTTCTGGGTTCTATTATTGCAAGGGGGAGGGGGGGGGAATCCCCCTTTAGGCAGACCTAAGGACTGTTCTATTCATTGTAGGAGTATTATGACACGCCCCTTTAGGCAGACCGGAACCTGGTCATGTTAGGTGCCCATAGCAACCTATTACATTGGCATATCTCTATATACTCAAAGAATCTCTGGTCTTGGCTTTCAGTGCAGCACTACAAGTGCCATCTTGGATGGGATTGCACCGTGCTTGTGCCATCTTGGATGGGATTGCACCGTGCTTGTGCCATCTTGGATGGGATTGCACCGTGCTTGTGCCATCTTGGATGGGATTGCACCGTGCTTGTGCCATCTTGGATTCGACTGTTGAGTTACACGGTGGCTGCGCTCCACCGCAGATGTCCCCTATTGGGTCTGCTTGTTCTGCTAAGCTAAGTGTTTAGAGATGGCTTCCTTTCTCACCTATGATTAACGTCGCGTAATCTGTTTTCTTTACTGTCTCAGCTGAGATTGCATGCATTTGGAATCTGTGTCCACTCCAGGTCTTGACACTGGCACCTGCCAACCGGCCAAATGCTGGTAAAACTTGGCTGTGGCTGGTAACAATTTCAGTGTCACTAGCCAATTTGGCAGGTAGCTTATTCTATGGTATGACATATCAGAATAGCATACAGTATATTCTGCACTTTGCAACAAGCGTATCAATTTCAAGAAAAAGCTCAGTTACTCAAATTCTATTTGTTTGTTTTATTTCCATGTAGAAACACATGCACTCATCTTCTAGATGTACAGTGTCATGATAATGTAACAATTGTGGCTAGTAGAATAGCTGGATGGCTAGTGACTCGGGAAAACTACTAGCCACAGTGGCCTGCAAGCGAAAAAGTTAATGCCAAGCCCTGGTCCACTCCATTTTTGGATCTGTTTTCCAAGTCGAGGCAGCATTACGATTCGTGAAGTATGCATTTTATGAATTGCTGTAACACAGTGCCACCCTCCAGTTAGAAGGCAAACACTCTGGTTCTGTTAACAGAGGTGTCAAAAGTAAAAGTAAATCTGTGTCGTAAGCACTATCGAGCGCATCACAATTTTGGATCAGAGCCCTCTGTTTTTTTCCCTAACTTAGAGTGCTGGGCTACAAATATGGCATACCTAAAATCATGGCAGCATCTGCTGTCCACCAAGGATTGGGATATCATCCATGCCCCAGTCCACACGTTGGCACTGGAGGGAAAAAAATGCATGTGCCTTGCTCAAACGCTATAGGCTATCATTATCGATAACACTAAACCGAAATAAAATTTCACAGACCATCTGGTTTGCTTGACTGCTTGACAGGTACACCAGAGAATCTGTTTGTCCGTGCTTGATTTATCTACAAGACAATGTTTGACCAAACCAATCAAATTTATCCAATCATCTGGTTTGCTGCCTGACTGGTAGGGCTCCTGGGCTGTTGTCTGTCCCTCCCCAGCCTTCAGAAACTTCCATGCCAAACAAACTTCTATGTTGCTAGGCAATGGTAGCTCTTAGAGAGAGCCGTGCCAACCTTCTCACTCTGTCTCTTTTTTTCCTTTCACTCTGTCCACTTAGCTTGTCGTTGCTTCGCCATCCTTCTTTGCACCTCTCTGTCTCACTCTTTTTTCTCCCTTTATCGATTTGTTTTTCAGTCTCTGGGTCAATATGTGTCTCTACTCCTCTTTTCTTTACCTTTGCTCCATTTCTCTCTATTTACTTCTCCCTTCCATTCTCTATCCATCTCTTCCCTTCCATCCTCCTCTCCCTCTCTCTCTCTCTCTCTCTCTCTCTCTCTCTCTCTCTCTCTCTCTCTCTCTCTCTCTCTCTCTCTCTCCCTCTCCAAGATAACAACTGCACAAACACACTCTCACTAGGCCAGACAGACAGACGGATGGACAAACACATGCACACACGTACCAGAGCGCGCACACACACACACACACACACACGCTCAACAAAAAAAACAAAAAAAACACTCACCGTCTACAGCTAAACACAATCCCGAAAGGACAAACAGACCAATGGACATTTGCACACACACACACAAACAGGCAACACAATGTCAACAGCTAGACAAACACAGCCTACAGAGGCAGCGAAACAGACAAGGCTTCAACAGCAAGATACACAGACCCTTAG
The DNA here is from genome assembly GCF_034702125.1 of Engraulis encrasicolus. NCBI lineage: Eukaryota > Metazoa > Chordata > Actinopteri > Clupeiformes > Engraulidae > Engraulis > Engraulis encrasicolus. The sequence goes on from NC_085857.1 coordinate 13,582,503, forward strand.
AAAAAAAGCATGCAAGACACTGCATGCAGCATTTATTGAATGACAAACCTCCTATATGGAATAAAACTATATATTTTTTTCTTATTCCATCCCAGTATATGTGCACTGAAGTATGTGTGAATGTGAGTATGCTCTAATGTCAACGCAATTATGGAGAGAGTGAGTGAATGTGTGCATGTGAGGGAGTAGAGTCCTTGTGTATTACAAGTGTGCATAAGGATGCATTGTGTGTGTGTGTGTGTGAGAGAGAGAGAGAGAGAGAGAGAGAGAGAGAGAGAGAGAGAGAGAGAGAGAGAGAGAGAGAGAGAGAGAGAGAGAGAGAAAGAGAGAGAGAGCGAGACAGAGAGAGAGAATACAGTACGTGCAGGGCTTCACACAGACGTACCACACAAAGAGGAGCAATTAATCTCAGACCACTTACATAAGCCTGCGTCCTTGAACACTTCTACCCCTTCTCCCTCCCTCCCTCCCTCCCTCCCCTTGAACACTACTACCCCCAACCTCTTTTCTCTCTCTCTCTCTCCCTCCCTCCTCTAATGCGCCCCACAACACAAAAACTGTGCCCTCTGCAGCCAGCGCATGCTTATGCAGGGGACACGCGAATTTGGGCAAGCGAAGCAAACTTTTCCATTCATTCCTATTAGGGAAGCGACGTGCGGTGAAGGCAAGTGAACAGGGGGGCAAGACGAAGCAAAAATATTCAGGCAAGTTTTATATTAAGTTATGTTGACACAAAAGCTGTGCCCTCTGTAGCCGGTGCATGCTTACGCAGGGGACAGGCGAATTTGGGCAAGCGAAGCGAACTTTTGTGGGAAGCGAAGTGCGGTGAAGGGCGAGACGCAAAAAATATTCAGGCAAGTTTTATATTTATGCAAATGAGGAGCAAATTTCGCCTGCCCACGGCAGCCGATCAAATCGACTAAATAAATGTCTCAATCGATCTGCTTTGCCGTGACGTGACGACCTGATGACCGTTGAGCTGTCAGAATGGAACACTGATTTATTTAACTTCTGCTCGTCTTCTCTCATTTCCAATAACCAAAAACATCAAAGCTCCTCAACTAGGTCTCACAAGACCCACCACCACCCCCCCACCCTCCAACATAGTGCACACAAAATGAAAATAGATAGCCATGATCATCTATCACCATATTCATGACCATCCTTAACTCTAATTTATGTCCTTCTTTCTTCCCTGTATCCTTTCTTTTTTGTTGATTTTGTTAAGCACATTGAGTTGCACCTGTGTATGAAATACGCTATACAAATAAACATGCCTTGCCTTGCCTTGCCATTAAGTGCCCCCCTCTCCCACTTTCCTCCTCCTTCAGTCCCGCTCTCCTCCACTTCGCCCACAAAAGCAAGGTCCTCTGATCCTGACCACGGTCTCTCACTCCCTACTCCATAGGGGTGTAAATCACAGCCTTCGTGACGATACGATACGGTATTGATTTCTTAAATAAGGGATTCAATTTTTTTTCGATACTTAAGAATTCCCCACGATACGATGCAATTCGGTCCGATTCGATTTTTTTCCAATTACTTTCCCACTACTATTGTGCTATGGAACTAGGGCATTGCACAGGGGTCAGCGATTCAATTCTTTTAGATTCTGAAGAAGGCCCCACGATACGATGCGATTCGATTAAATCGCCGGCCGATACTTCCGATACATCGATACATTTCGATTTTATTTACATCCCTACTACTCCACTGTGCCCGCAAAGACAAAGTGCGATGCCCTGTCCTCTGCAAAAAAAGTACACTATGTGCATTCCAATATGCAGACTCCTGTTCTCCCTTGCTCACTTGCCTTCTTGTGATGAAGTCGCAGGAAGAAACAGGAAATTAGTTCAATATCTTGCAAAAGCACTATTCTAATGTCATATTCTCATTTTTAATCGGGACGGTGAATGAAGAACAGTCCCCCAAAAGTTGTTGTGGCTAGGCTGACAGCGGGGAAACTTTATTGTTTTCTCCACGGAGGCGGTGCGTCAGCAAAACACGAGGCCACAAGCACAAGCGCAGGATGTTAGTCCGCATATTGGAATGCACCCTGCGCCCCCAAACACAGAGTGCTAAGCCGTGTCCTCTGTAAACAGTACACTGCACGCCCAAAACACAAAGAGCGATGCCCTCTCACTCCTTACCCTCCGCTGTGCCCCCAAACACAAAAAGCTCTGCCCTGCCCTGTCCTCTGCTACCCTCCACTGTGCCCCCAAACACAAGGAGCTTTGCCCTGCCCTCTCACTCCTTACCCTCCACTGTGCCCCCAAACACAAAGAGCTTTGCCCTGCCCTCTCACTCCTTACCCTCCACTGTGCCCCCAAACACAAAGAGCTTTGCCCTCTCACTCCTTACCCTCCACTGTGCCCCCAAACACAAAGAGCGATGCCCTCTCACTCCTCACCCTCCACTGTGCCCCCAAACACAAAAAGCGATGCCCTGTCCTGTCCTCTGCTACCAGGACATGCGAGTCCACTCTCTCGCTTCAGCCCCTAAACACAAGAGCTATGCCCCTTCTGTTCCCAAAAAACAAAGGCGATGCCCCTTCTGTTCCCAAAACACAAGAGCTATGCCCCTTCTGTTCCCAAAACACAAGAGCTATGCCCCTTCTGTACAAAAAAAACAGAAGCTATGCCCCTTCTGTTCCCAAAAAACATGCCCGCTCTCCTCTCTACTTCACTTCACTGCCCAGAGCTTGCTAACCTCTAATTGCACCAGCCATCCACCGTCTATCCCCCCAGGATAAATGCATGTCCAGAACCTGCTAGCATTCCTCTAAAGCACCAGTGCACACACGCTCACAGACACACATACAGACACACATACAGACACTAGGGATGCAAATTATCGATTAATTCATTAATCATTAGTTGATAGCCTTATCGATCGACTTACGATTAATTGATAAGCGGCGTTTTCTCCCAAAATCTCAATGTTTCTCGAGAAAAAAACTACTAAATCTAAAAAATTGTATTAAAAAATGAGATAAAATACCATATTTAAATAAATTCTATTTCAATTATTTAATCCAAAGGTGATTTAAATATTCCTAGTATTTAGACCCCTCTTCACACACATTCTTCACATGCCCATTTCACCTGGGTTTCTTGTCAGTTGAATTGTCGATTAATTGCGATTAATGATTTTTAATCGATTAATGCATTGATCGATTAAAGTCGATTAATCGATTAATCGTTTGCATCCCTAACACACATACAGACACACAGACACACACATTCCATGTCTGAGCTCAAAGATATGCTGGTCCTGTTCCATAGTCTCTGCCCTCTCTGCCCTGTTGCCCCCTGGGAAGAGGCTAGGCTAGTGGGTGGCCATGGTCTCTCTCTCTGCCCTCCCCTCACTGTTGCCCCGTGAGTAGAGGCTAGGCTAGTGGGTGGCCATGGTCTCTCTCTCTGCCTTCCTCTCACTGTTGCCCCATGGGTAGAGGCTAGGCTAGTGGGTCTCTCTCTCTGCCCTCCCCCCACTGTTGCCCCATGGGTAGGCTAGGCTAGTGGGTCTCTCTCTCTGCCCTCCCCCCACTGTTGCCCCGTGGGTAGAGGCTAGGCTAGTGTTTGGCCTGCCCACCTCCTTACATAAGAGGAGAAGACACCCAACTCCCCCCCTGTACTGGCCCTCCGTTGGCATCCCCACAACGTGCCAACCTCATGCCAGGACAAAAACACTTGCACAAACACACACACATACACCCATGCAAGCACACATACACACTTTGCGTAAGCGCACACAACAACGCAAGCACACACACGGACTCGAGCACACACACACACACACACACACACACAAACAAACAGACACACACACACACACAGTTTAGTTTAGTACTTTTATTTGGATCTCATCAGTAGGGCAGCATTACACACACACACACACACACACACACACACACACACACACACACACACACACACACACACACACACACACACACACACACACACACACACACACACAGAGTCTATTCTGTCTTTTCTATCTGCCCTCTCTTGGCATCCTCGCCTTGCCATGCCAGCTTCATGCCAACCCAGTGCCCCGTGGCATTTACCCGCTCAAGCTGGACGCCGCCACACTGTCTAAGCCCTCAGTCTACCACGCACGCACGCACGTACGCACGCACGCACGCACGCACGCACGCACGCACGCACGCACGCACGCACACACACACACACACACACACATAGTCTTTCTATCTCTGTATTTGTGTGTCTGCCTCTTTCTCTCTGTCTCTCTGTCCCTCTCTCATGGCAAAAGCATGCACTAGCAAACAGCGAATAGCAAGTAGCAAATCTGTCAGACTTGCCATGTTTATGTCACATAATCACTGTCAGTCTTCAGAGGGGGCTTTTCAACAACAGATTTATCTTTGCCCTGAGGCTACAAGTACAATACTGTGTGCGTTCAGTGTAGGACATCGACAGTCATCTACAATGAGCATCATCAACCACAATTATGTTAGTAAAACAGTCACCACATTAGTACTAGATTGCATGTTGTCTTTTACTGTTCTATTTTCAACATTGGTCGTCTAGCTCAGTGGTTCTTTATCTTTTTTTCTTTAAGCACCCCCTTACATGTTCCCAAGTCAAGCTGCGCACCCCCAACCCAAATGACTACACATGTATATGCAATAAAAAATGATTTAAATGATTAATTACAATGATTCTTGCTTGAGACATTAATCAATACCTTAATTGCTTTACGTGTGTGACCAAAACATGTTTTAACTTGGTTTTGTTTTGGCCTAATTACAATTGTCACAAGCAGTTACTACCTCAACACAGATAAAATTCTGAGCACCGCCCCCTTGAAATCTCTGGTGCACCCCCAGGGGGTGCCCGCACCCCAGGTTAAGAAACACTAGCTACAGTTGTCTAGGTGTCTGGTTGACATAGTCATACGATATTATAGAGGCAGAGCACCCACATACAGCCTCAGATAAATAAAGACATAGTATTAATAAAGACATAGAACATACAGACATCGACTCTTGGCATACATCACTTCATATAGAGTAACATTGTTATATTAAATGATCTGGTTGACTTGAGATAGTAAGCTACGTATGTGGTCTTTTCAGGACTAAAATAGCCATTTTATTTTAAGTTAGCATTTCATTTTAATTAAAAATAATCTTAATCTGTAAATATAGCTGCAAGCAGCAATGCGGGGCCAAGCAGTAAGTCCGCCTTAGTCGCCATGGCAACCGAAAGAGCTGAGCAGGCAGACTGTCAGAGACATGCATAGTTATTTTTTACAAGTAGAAATATACCTCGAAATTTGATTTGTGACCTGCCAGTGGTGCTAACGAGCTGGACACCTGAAAGCTCTTGTGGGGAGTCATGGGATAGCCAAGAATGTGTGTGACGATTCCCAAAAGATTCTGACCATGGGTTGCTGAGATATGACCTCACTTCCTGTTTGGCGTCTGTTTGGAGGATTTTGATTGGCAGTTACAGCCAAACGGTAAAAGATGTAATAAAACCCTTTTAGGAATCTTAGAGTGCTACGGAGATCAATTGTGTCAAGTTTTGGGAAAATCAGACTAAATTTGAAGGATGAGGAGCCTTTTATTGAATTTCACCAAATCCAAAATGGCGGAGATTCTATTGTGGCGGATATGATTTCATAGGGTGCGTTGGATTCGTCTTGGCCAAAGGATTTCAACGGTACCACCAGATTTAAAATGGAGCGTACGGTTCAAAAGTTACAGGCAGAGATGTAGCTAAAACTTTGACCAGCTGGTGGCGCTAGAGAGTTTGAGCTAGCGACCTGAATTTTTTTTTTGGTGGATCATGTAACTGACCAGAAAGACTGTGACAATTTGCAGAAGATTGTGATCATGGCTTCTGAAGATATGACTTCACTTCCTGTTTGGCGACTTTTAGGCCGTTTTTGATTGGCTGTCACGGCCAAACGATAGAAGATATAAACAATTGAGGGCATAAGTTTTGTGAGGCTCAGTCCAGAGATGCTATATACCAATTTTCAGAAAAAAATGTCAAAAATTGAGGGAGGAGACCCATTTTTATTGATTTTCACCAAATCCAAAATGGCGGGCATTCTATTGTGGCGGATATGATGTCAGAGGGTGCGTTGGATTCGTCTTGGCCCAAGGAATTTAACAGTACTACCAGAATAAAAATTGAGCATGCGGTTCAAAAGTATCAGGCAGAAATGTAGATGAAACTTTGACCAGCTGGTGGCGCTAGAGAGTTTGAGCTAGCGACCTGAATTTTTTTTGGGTGGGTCATGGGACTGACAAGAAAGACTGTGACAATTTGCAGAAGATTGTGACAATGGGTTCCCAAGATATGACTTCACTTCCTGTTTGGCGACGTTTAGGCTGCTTTTGATTGGCTGACGATGATGTCATAGAATGCGTTGGATTCGTCTTGGCCCAAGGATTTCAACGGTACCACCAGATTTAAAATGGAGCGTACGGTTCAAAAGTTACGGGCAGAAACGTAGCTACAAATTTGACCAGCTGGTGGCGCTAGAGAGTTTGAGCTAGCGACCTGAAATTTGTTTTGGTGGGTCATGGCATGGACAAAAATGTCTGTGACAATTTGCAGAAGATTGTGACCATGGGTTGCCAAGATATGACTTCACTTCCTGTTTGGCGACTTTTATGCCGTTTTTGATTGGCTGTCACGGCCTAACGATAAAAGATATAAAAAATTGAAGGCAAAAGTTTTGTGAGGCTCAGTCCAGAGATGCTATATACCGATTTTCAGGAAAAAAATTGAAAAATTGAAGGAGTAGATACATTTTTAGTGATTTTCACAAAATTCTAAATGGCGGGAAAACTATCCAGGCGGAAAATGACGTCATAGTGCGTTGGATTCGTCTCAGCCCAAGGATTCCAGGGATACCAACTTTTTGAAAATTGGCCCAGCGGTTCAAAAGTTACAAGCAGAAATGTACTTGCAACTTTGGCCTGCTGGTGGCGCTAGAGGGTTGGGGCTGGGGACCTAAAAATTGCTGTGGGTATTTCTGGGCTGGCCCTTAACGCGTGTGCCGATTTTCAGCATTTTCGACCGTACGGTTCTATGGGCTGCCATAGACTTACAGTCGGAGAAGAAAGGTGAATAATAACCGTAAGAAACAGTAGAAACACTCTAAGGTGCCAGGCAGCTTCGCTGCTTGGCCCCTAATAATATGTGTATCGCCTCAAATCATTGTATTATATGAATTCTGTGTATCTGTCTGAGGTCATATTGGGCTTAACTGACTCTTGACACACATCATCTCATAATATTATGTTATTCATTTTACGTATCTGGTTGAAGTAGCATGTGGTCATTTGCAGACTCAAATAGCATTCTTAAATTTAATAAACCGGTAATGCAGGTCTTTACTGACTCAAATGATCATACTGCCTCGGATAGATACTGCCTATATTTATTAGGGCTGGGAATCGATCCAAATTTCCTGGATCGATTCGATTCCGATCCAGAAGGTCACAATCCAATTCGATCCACGATCCGATTCGATTCAATTCAATATCGATCTTCTGTATTGCTGGGTTGTCACTTTAACCCATTTATGCCTAAAATTCTAAGACCGGCTATAAAAACCTTAATATCTCAACCTATGATACCCACACAAACATGAAATACCTTGGTATGAGAGAAAGAAGTGGGGAAACTTGGTATGAGAGAGAAAGGTGGGAAAACACTGGCACTATTTACTTGAACAGGCTGTGTGTATTTGTGCATGTAGTCACCATGAATGTGGAAGAAAGCTACAGGATGTGGTTGAGAAAATAGCACCTATAATCATTGGTAAAAAATCGATCCACAAAGTTGTGAATCGATATCACACTTTTCGAACGTGAATCGATATTGGATCGTGATTCGATCTTTTGAACCCAGTCCTAATATTTACGTATGGCAACACACAGGCTTAACTTAACTTACTTTGACATGCATTGCCTCAAATCATTAAACTACATTAAATGTTTCTGGTTGAGGCGGCATGTGGTCACTTAGAGACTCAAATAACCTTTAATAATTCACTCTTAACATACATCACCTTAAAGCATAATACAACATTAAAAGACCTCGCCATATGGGGCCAAAACATAAATATGCAATGTAATTAAATCAAATAATTATATATAAACATAATATCGCACACTAACTGCCTCCTGGCAAACATCAGCAATACACATCTTAAGCTCCATTATAAGTGTGTGTGTGTGTGTGTGTGTGTGTGTGTGTGTGTGTGTGTGTGTGTGTGTGTGTGTGTGTGTGTGTGTGTGTGTGTGTGTGTGTGTGTGTGTGTGTGTGTGTGCAACGTGTGCTTTTACATGACAAACACAAAGACACTGTGTGACCCTGAGCTTGCATAATAGCATGCACGCGCACACACACACACACACACACACACACACACACACACACACACACACACACACACACACACACACACACACACACACACACACACACACACACACACACACACACAGCCTGGCACAACCATACAGCTGCGCTGACTTTCAACATACAGTGCAAAACCACACGCTACTGAGACTTCAGCAACATTCTTTTATTCTGTTCTGTTCTTTTCTTGTCTCTTCATTTCATCTTCATCTCTTTTTTTTCCCAACAGTGCAATCATTTCACCCAGTGTAGTGTAGCTTCCGGCCTGTAGTGAAGTGTGTGTGTGTGTGTGTGTGTGTGTGTGTGTGTGTGTGTGTGTGTGTGTGTGTGTGTGTGTGTGTGTGTGTGTGTGTGTGTGTGTGTGTGTGTGTGTGTGTGTGTGTGTGTGTGAGAGAGAGAGAAAGAATGAGTGTGTGAGTGTGATGCGTGTGTGTGTGTGTGCATGCTTGAGTGTGTGTGTGTGTGAGAGAGAGAGAGAGAGAGAGAGAGAGAGAGAGAGAGAGAGAGAGAGAGAGAGAGAGAGAGAGAGAAGGAGAAGGTATGCACGTGCATGAATGTGGTTGTGTGGTACAAAGAAGAAAAACATAGTGCATATTGCAAGGACAAGTGCCAGTGCCAGAGAGAGAGCGAAAGAGAGATAGAGAGATATTGAGGGTGAGAGAGAGAGAGAGAGAGAGATCGAGGGTAGAGGGTGAGAGAGAGAGAGAGAGAGAGAGAGAGAGAGAGAGAGAGAGAGAGAGAGAGAGAGAGAGTTAAAAGGAAAAGGAGAAAGAGGAAAGAGAAGAGAGAAAGAGAGAGAGTTAAAAGGAAAAGAAAAAAGAGGAAAGAGAAGAGAGAGAGAGGTAAAAGGAAAAGAAAAAAGAGGAAAGAGGAGAGAGAAAGAGTTGTGTTGTTTTTGCCGCTCTCCTCTCTTGCGGTTTACCACAGGGTGCCAGGCTGAATGACTCTGACTGCATCTGTAACTTACAACTTTCTGTGGGAAAGAAAATAAAACCCCGGCAAATAAAACTATAATATGAGGTGCTGTGAGGCGATCGAAAAATTAATCGTATTAATTAGAGAATTACTAATTAACTAACTTACTAACTTATTAATCGCATCGCATCGCACCGCATCGCTCGGAGCGTTTCCACCAGAGCGGAGTGAAATTTCTGACTTGGAGCTTTTGGAGTTGCACTTTACCAACATATGCCTACTCATAATTAACGCAGTTCATTTTTATACCGTGCTAAGTTGCAGTGCAATTAATTAATTAATTAATTAATCAATCTAATTAACACATTAAAGTGCCCTAATAATATGCACTCGGCAAGGGCGTCGGAACAGGTTTTAAAGTGGTGTTGCATTTTTTTCTTCATTCTTTATTTCTTAACAATGCTATTGCTGCTGCATTCCACTCAATTGTCTGCAGTAAAAGTTGAGAAAGCTTCATTAAAGGGGTATGCCACTATTTTGGGGCTTAATACAGTTAAAATCGTTGGCCAGGGTTTATAAAGGTGGTAAAGTGTCTTATTTTTCATGCACGCCGTTGTCTTGCTTTAAGACAAGTTAAAAGAGGGAGCATGTCGCTAAGCTAGTGAAAGTCAATGGATCCGTGTAGCATTGTAGCATTAGGGAGCCCAAAAGTGGGGATACAAATGCACCACTGCATCCCCCTTTCCGGCACCTATGGCTCTCGGGTGACCGACCAACCAAAAAAATTGACTGACCCAGCCAGCCAGTCATTCAGTCAATCAATCAATCTTCTATAAGGTTTAGTCACGTGTAGTAATTACGCCATTTTATCAGACGGTATGTCCGCCGATCGGTCAGAAACTGTTTTGCTTTTTAAAGGGCTTGTAGGATCAGTCAATTAATGAATCAATAATTGATCAATATTGCTTTTTCACATGCCATAGCCTCTCTAGTAGGGGTCGACCAAAACCACACACGTATCGGCCGATACCGATACACTTAAAACATGCAAATATCGGCCCGATATCGGCCCGATATATATATCGGTCTATCCTTACTCTCTAGTGTTACAGTACATCACCTGCCTCATTGTAACAGAGCAGGCCTGTTCACTTTTTGCGCAAAAACACAGTTTGATTTGGTTGTTTTTCTGAGTAGCATGGGGAATAGTGTGGCAGAGGGTGCTGTGTGTGAGTGTGTATGTGTGTGTCGGTGAGTGCCTGCATGCGTGCTTTCGTGTGTGTGTGTGTGTGTGTGTGTGTGTGTGTGTGTGTGTGTGTGTGTGTGTGTGTGTGTGTGTGTGTGTGTGTGTGTGTGTGTGTGAATGCGTGCTTTCGTGCGTGCGTGCGTGCTTTCGTGCGTGCACGTGTGTGTGTGTGTGTGTGGTTTTTGTTGCTACATGTGGCCTCTTTTAGTGCTTGTCAGTGGAAACAAAACAAAAAGCCTGGTGACCACTAGCTGCATCAGCACTTTGTCAGTCACCCGGAATGGCAACGCTAGCTAGCGTGCTCCCCACACTTTCATTTCAACATGCCACCATGTACAAAGGGCAAACATTCGTAGGCAGGCACTGTGCAAATGTGGTCATCACACAATCAACTAGAGCTGGGCGATGTGGAAAAACGATATATCACGATATGGATAACTTTATATCACGATGAAAAAGGGCACACATACCATAGGCACAGAGCAAGCGTGGTCAGCACAATCACACAATCACACAATGAACCTGTCCACATTAAGAATGAAGACAGCTTTTCCATTCTAAAACGGGTAACACTTCACTTTGCCATAGGCAAGACATGACAGTGTCATAACAGTGTCAAAAAATGTGAATAAATTCTCTGACTAAGGCACTCCAAATTAAAATGTCTTCATTAATATGACAGGTCCTACATGGACATATTAAAAACAAGGCCCACTCATGCTGCTACGTGTAGGACCTGTCATATCAATAAAGACATTTTAATTTGGAGTGCCTTAGTCAGAGAATTTATTCTCGTTTTTTGATCCTGGAAGTACTATACTTTGGACTAAAGAGCACCCAAACCCAAGAAGCCAACAAACTATCTGGATAAGAGCACGCCATAATCCACAAACTGAAAGTGTCATAACAGTGTTGTAACAAAGTCATGGACGTGTCAAAAAGCATGATGTCCACGTCATTGGAGTTTCCAGTAGTAAAGTACAGTATCTCTCTTGTGTCTCTTGTGGAGTTTTCTGTAGTTTTGCAACGTGGTTTAAATGCCCAACTTTCCACGATGACCCAAATATTCTCAACAACCACTCTTACACGCCTACAAACAATCCTCCCGCTTGCACTTTTGACGCTCGTTCACATTTTCCAAAATTAATGTTCATGTTTGACTGTCACGTTTCGTACATTGCATTTTGCAGCAGACCGGTTGGGGGAAAAAATACAATATACATTTTAGACCTTCGTTAAAATTTTTAGACCTGGGACAGATATTTTAGACCTTTTTTAGGCCTAAAAAAGGGGCTAAAAATATTAAGACTTTTTTTTAGACTTTTTAGACCGCGCGGCTACCCTGTTTATACAGTCACACTAATATGAATGAGGGCAGAATGTGACATGTCCTTTACTGGCACTCAGCTGTGGTGCTTGACTCACTTCTTAACTCACTTCCTGCTTGTGGTTTCTTGAGCTGTTACTGGTACCTCTGCTCTCGTTTTTTAGCCCTCATATCTCTCCCTTCATCTCTCTCTCTCTCTCTCTCTCTCTCTCTCTCTCTCTCTCTCTCTCTCTCTCTCTCTCTCTCTCTCTCTCTTCATCTCTCTCTCTCTCTCTCTCTCTCTCTCTCTCTGCACACGTGCCTATTATACGTCTGTTTTATGGTAGAGATATTTCCCAATTCATCCATGACGACTCCCAAAATACAAATAAATTTGCTGAATGCACTGAATCCCAGACCAGCAAGAGGCAAACTAAGGGGTGAAATAACAAAAACAAAAGAGACTACAAGCCAAGAAAAAAAGAAAAGAAGGAAAGCATGAAGATAGGAAGAGAAAGAGCTAGCTAGAGGAAGAGAGAGCAAGAGAGCTTGTAGCTGTGGGAGAGAGAGAGAGAGAGAGAGAGAGAGAGAGAGAGAGAGAGAGAGACTCTGGGAGAGAGAGATTACGTAATATAAAATAAAGGGAAGAATGACTGACAGAAACAACAAAAGTACGATAGAATAGATAAAAAGATAGAGAGAGAGAGAGAGAGAGAGAGAGAGAGAGAGAGAGAGAGAGAGAGAGACTGTCGGCCAGATGATGAACGTCTTGAATGTTTACCCAGAAATGAAAGAAAGAAAGAAAGAAAGAAGGAAAGAAAGAAAGAAAGAAAGAAAGCCATGAGACTGGAAGACAGATTGACTGCCAGCCAGATGATGATGAAAGTGTTGAGTGTTTACCAAAGG
>NC_085857.1:13620474-13652974 GCF_034702125.1 Engraulis encrasicolus
GTGTTTATAAATATCTTCCAAATCCCAGGATTTCTCCATTAAATATTCAAACAGAGGCTCTTGAGAGTGGAGGAGAGGTCTAGTGGGTAAGTAGAGGTGGAACATGTTACAGTATGTAAGCTTCTCCCACAAATAATTAGTGCTTCCCTGCATCCTATACTATCAACTCCCCTTTGCTTTCCATCGTGCTGTGTTTTGCAGCGATGAACCTTTTTAAAAACCTTTAAGTTGTGAACGTGTGGGAAAAGGCCGGGTGACCCCCTTTGAAGAGGGAAATTGCAGTGTGGGAGTTGATCAGTGGGGGCCTAATTTTCCTGGAGCAGAGTGCGTTCGGAACAGGAAACCGCTTTTAACCTCAAGCAAATATGTGACGATGAGGAACATGAAATCGCTCCCCGGCTCATTTAGGCAGCCATGGGTAAAATGAAGTGTTAATTCAACACTTAGAGAGTCAATTTAACATCTGCTAGAGTTTATTAGGTCCCAGAGGGTTCTCTAAAGTGTTGAGTTAACACTGCACGTTCTGACTGTGTGCAAGACGCCTTTCAGATTGCAGATATTATTAGCCTGCCAATCTCACCCACTTCACCTGTTAATTCATCTGCTGAACGCTGCAGCGACAGGTGTTAAAACAAAGTCTTGCAGTTCATATTTTCCCTTTTGTCATACTTGAGCAGGCACTCGCCCATGCTAAAACAATTCACAAGGTGGTAATGAAGCTATTCAGTCAGTTTACCATCAAATGCTTTAAGTGAAACTGAGTGAACATGGCATTGGAGCTGTGTTTCAAGAGTAACGCCTTTGGAAAATAAATTATTATGAACTTATCTTCTAGAAGCACTTAGATTGTAACGATTTAGGGTTTTTTTTCTCAAACAAAAACCCTGTGCAGAAGTCGCCAACATTAAAACAGACCTCTTAATGTCTCTTAACAGAGAATAAAAAACAAACTCTTTTTTTGTTTAGGTACAGTAATATTGCATGTCTTTAAAAAAATCATTTGGATGTGAAAATAGCTCAACGGTCTCTCCGAGAAACCTCATTCAGAATACTGAAAAGCAACACTGCATGGTCTCCCTGTTACTCAATTACCATTCGAGGACGTGCAGGGCCTCTGACAGCTTTGGCTGGACCTGGGACAAAGTCATCTGAACGGTCCCCCCTCTCAATACATGCAATGTAATGAAGACCCATTTTCATGGCCCCATGCCGGGACAGCTGACCCCTTAAACAACTGTCTCTTTTTTGTTTAGGTAACACTGTGGTCTGTAAAAAATCATTTGGATGTGAAAAGAGCACAACAGTCTATCCGAGAAACCAGCATACCGAAAAAAGGCAACACTGCATGCTTTCCCTGTAACACAATTACCATTCTAGGATGCGGTGTCTTAGAGGCGAAGCTGCAGACAGCCTTGTTAGATGTCAGGAGCGAGTGATTGACACAGTGTTTTATCAGAAGACAGAGCACAGGAAACATCTGCCATTGATGAAATCTCATCTCCTCTCACGCTCAGGGCTGACAAAATCCTCACGTACACGGCATTACCATTGACCCCTGAACAGCAGACTACTATCTATTGGCCTATCTATCTTCCCTTCTCCTACCCTGGAATAGATCGGCTACACAAGAGCCGGAGACGCATTTGAATTTCAACGGTCAATGGGGCTCTCTCACAAAAAAAAAAAGTTCTGCCATGGAACACTGCCTCTATCGTTGACACTCATACAGTAGCCTAGTGTCTTTGTTCCGAGCTACATGATTGTGTGTATACTACGTAAAACACACCGACTCTGATAGATGGTTGGAGCAGTGGCAGCAATTTCACAATTCAGATCCATCTACCGTAAACGGAATGACGGATGTGTTTCACACACTGTGTACTATTGAATATATGGACTCCGCCATATTACATGTTCGTTGAATTCAAAAAGGAAAAAGGCAAAACAGTCCGAATATGTCCCCAACAAAATCCAAGGATTTATTGTCTACAAAAAGTATATTTACAGCAGTAGTAACCGATGCTATCTAGAACACTGGATACTACACAAAAAGCATAAGTTACACAAGCATTCAGAGCTCTGGAGATTTCCTGACCTAAATACCCCTGACCGATAACAAACGTTAATGCAGTTTAGGAGAGGTTAGGTAAAAAGAAAACTGCCCTTCATTTCCCTGTTTGTGTATTTATACTTTGGATATGTGGGTGTGTTTTGTCAGTGGATGGGTGCGGTCGTGGGTGTGTGCCTATGTGCCAATAGGATGCTATGAGGGTGTGTTTTGTCAGTAGATGGGTGTGTTCGTGGGCATGTGTCTATGTGCAGATGAGCCTATTCTGGGATGTTGTGTGGTTCCGGGGTGGCCATTTTGACTCGTTGCTCTTGATTGGCCATCTTCATCCTGTGTTCTTCCTCTGTGCCATCTTCATCCTCTCTGTCCCCCTTTAACCTGTGAACGACTGGGCATAATCCCCCATCCCCAAACATCAACCATTTCTATAGGGATTAGGACCCCGGGTGGGGCTGGGCCGTCCTGGGAACATCAGGATTACCTGCTAAACAAAAGGCAATAGTTAGGTGACCATTAAGCCACTGCTGGAGTTGGTCTCTGCAGCCCTCAGACTCGTTCCTATGATTGCTCTGGAGAGAGGGGGTTAATTGCTTGAGCCATCATTCAGCACTTGAACACTCATTTAGCCATCAGCTTCCTGTGAATATAGAAATTAGTTACAGACCCCTAAAATGTACTCAGCTTCTGGCATTCTCTGTAACCAAATTATGTTTAGACATCATTGCAATCTTTATTATCAAAAAATCTTATTAAAATCAACTAACAAACCCAAAGTATCTCTAGTTATCTAAAAGCTAGTTCCTACTTTTGTACAATATCTAACAGTATATTTACTGCAGTCTGAACATGGTAGTTGCTTCAGTTTCATAGAATGTCCGTCACTGAATGACTAAGTGTTCTTGTGCAATGTCAACTGCTGTATATTTATCCATTATTCAGATTCAAGAGTAGCCCAGGATTATACGTGTTCTGTTAAAATGTCATAACATTGAAATAGTTTGTTAGGTTAGGGTATCCAGGCTCGAGTGAAAGTACTTTAGTGCTTAATGCTGTCTGTGCTGCCTGGGATAATAAAGCTTTGGGGAGGCTGGTTATTCAGGTCAGGGTGTCTGTATTTAGGCACGTCAAGGCCATAGTCTGCCGGAGAAGGTTTATTCAGCCCTTGTGGAATATGCCAGCCAGGTTAATGATATAGCACATTGCACAAGGATTAAAATTATACACTGGCATCGACCATCCTCCTCGGTAGTCATTCTACTAATATAGTTCAGCTCTGCACATTCAAAGGTGTCGTATAATATGGGTAATCAACATGATCTCGAACGAATTGCGTCTAATTTCTCACGCAAACCAAAAACTGAAATTGCGTCCCGTTTACGACGCAATCCCTTTGACACACATGCACAATGGTCATGCAGCTGTCCGTGACAGGTTAGGTTTAGGGAAAGTTTTGGTCAGGGCACAAATGTAAAACTCAGAAACGTGGCATTACTGACAGGTTAGGTTCAGGGATGGTTTTGGGAAGGGCACAGTTGTAAAACTATGAAACATTGCATTACTGACAGGTTAGGTTGAGGGGTGGTTTTGGGAAGGGCACAGCTAGACTAATCAGAAGCTACCTTTGTGCTCTAGACAGCAGGGAAAGCGTCGGAATATGTGCTCAATCTTGGATGTTGGTTTGCGTGAGAAATGAGACACATTTTTTCTCGGCTCGGGTAATTACAGCGATATAGTCAACAACAGAGCAATGGATCAAGGCTCTATATTATAATGGATACCTTATAAGCCCTCTCCAAAGCCACTCAATTTCTGTGCAGTGGCATGACATGCAGGGATGTGTAGTCAATGTAAGGGATAGGCAGTTGTGTCAATTGGCCTGGTCATCTGTTCGAAAGGGACACATTGTTTGGATATTGCATTACGCAATCAGTATACATGTACTGTAGTTTCTTGACTGTATATTGTAATGTATACTATGTGTTAAACGTACACAGGGCCGCTGACAGCTTTGGGCGGGCCCAGGACTAAGTAATATGAATGGGGCCCCCACCGAATACATACAATGGAATGAGAACCCATCTCTGGGCCCCCCCATCTCTCTCTCTCTGGGCCCGGAACAACTGACCCATTTGCCTTGCCCCTTCAGTAATAAAGGTAAGCTGCCCTCATTCAGCCATTGTTTTTTTTTTCTCCAGGGCTTGACACTAGGGTGACCAGCTGTCCGGACTTCGGCCGGACAACCCCGCCCCTTAACTTTCTAACCTAGCGTCCTCGCGCGCACCCATTGCTTCGACTTGCCGAATCCCCGCCTCCGCGGAGAAAATTGTGAAGTTGGCATTCTAAACTGTAGGCAGAAATCAGGGAACAGCGCTGCCATCTTCCCTCAGACTAACTCAGCTGCCAACAACAGTTTTACTTGTAAAACAATATTTTTGGGGGGAAGATTTTCGCATTTCATTACCTCACTCCGATAAAGAGTCATCACCACTAACTTAATAGGCCTATTGTATCAGAGACGGCAGGTTACGATAGACAAATCCTTCCGTTGTTGTCTGTGTATTTCATTTTTTTTTTAATGTATTTTGGGTAGTCGTGCATTCGTAGGCCTAATAGCCAACAATTAATTTGATTTACTTTACTCAAAGTTGGTCAGAAGTATTATCAGTGGTGTTTTAAGGGAGGCAAACCGCTTCTGTCAACCTTTTTTTCCATGCAGACGCTGGATAACCAACAACACGAGCTCAAAATACAGACAGCGCCCGTGCAGAAAGACGTTTCTTTGCCCTGTTTGCAAAGTTGTGAGAACCCTCGTATCGTTAATTAATTGCACTATGCGTTGCCACCAGTGCAGGAAAAAATAGGAAACAGACAGCAGGCAATAATATAGTTGCCTTATTTAAGTTTCATACAGTCAGTTAATGAACTTCATGTAGGGCTATTGCACGGAGATTTCCCCGACATAAGGCGACAGCAATACACAGTTAATTCACTGGGCGAGGGGTTATATCTGGAGTAACATGGCGGCCGCAGATATCGGAAACGCGACCGACTATCAAGGTCTAGTTTGCGTCAATGACGTTGCCTCGCAGCTCGAGGCCATAAGCAAAAGGCTAGGAGGAAAGGAAAGACAAAGAGAGGGACACACGGATGTCGTGAACAGGTCGTAAAAACGGACCGATGGCCACCCTACTTGACACACTTAGCCTATGTGTTTCCCTATAATTAAGCCATCTTCCCTATTTATTTATTTCACTGGAGGCTACTTTTAATTCTTAAGTAAAATGATGACTGCTAGATCCGCTGTGCAGTTACTTCACACAACCTGTGGAGATAATCAAGAGACCAAAACAACAGCCTCTTCTGGCCTCAGCACAAAAGTGATACCCCCAGCAACATTTAGTAGTCAAACTCCTGCCTCGTGCATCAAAACAATTGCCTTTGATTTGGTGCTGTTTGAAACGTCTTTGATTTGCCTCCAGTGGCTGCGGTGCTTCATGCAGATACTAGCTGGACAAAGACAGAGAGAGGGAGAGAGAGAGAGAGAGAGAGAGAGAGAGAGAGAGAGAGAGAGAGAGAGAGAGAGAGCAAAGAAAGAAAGAAAGAAAGAAAGAAAGAAAGAAAGAAAGAAAGAGAAAGAAAGAGAGAGAGATACAATAGAGTGAGAGAGAGAGAGAGAGAGAGAGAGAGAGAGAGAGAGAGAGAGAGAGAGAGACAGAAAGAGAGGGAGAGACAGAGAGAGAGAGAAAGAGAGAGAAGAGTGTGGGCGATCAATAGCCTCAGTATCTTCTGGTAATTTGCATCAGGCGTACAGTGCAGGCTAATTGCTTTAATGAGCAGTAGAATTAGTGGAGTCCCCTCTAATTAACCCTCGCCTCTCCAGGGGGTTATCAACCAATGCATTAAAGCATACAACGTGCTAATACAGTACACAAGCACAGCAATAACATACAGTACACACAAACACAGACACAGACACAGACACAGACACACACACACACACACACACACACACATAGAAACACAAACACACACACAGACACAGCCACACACAGCCACACACACACACAGACACAGACACACACAGACACAGACACACACACACACACACACACACACACACACACACACACACACACACACACACACACACACACACACACACACACACACACACACACATAAAAAAAACTTGATTAAATGGGGACCTTGGTGAGACGATAAGACCTTGGTTCATGATAAGGCAAAAACACAGCTCCCCCCCTAACAGTTGCTGAAATATTTAGGCTGTTGTAATTTGTTTTGCCAACAAATAAGGCACTGGCAGGCAGCATATCTGAGTTCCCACAGATGGGGTTTAATGTTTGCTACGGTAGGAAGAGAGGGCGCTGAATCTACATTACATATGCCTAATTAAACCAAAGATAGCAAGCCTTCAGTCCTATCTCCTTTCAGTGTGCAGACAGGACGCATCTGCTGTCATCGCCTGGACACAGTTGCACTCCAATTTTTAAGCGGGGATGTCAATTAGTGTCATGTTGACGGCCAGTGTCTCTTTAGACAGCTCAGCCGTATACATAGTAAATGTATTCATTTAACACTTTGAGAGTGAATTCAATATCTCCTAGACTACAGTATATTTGGCACCAGAGTACTATCTTGAGTGTTAAATCAACACAGAATTTTTTCACTCACTAATAGCATTGAAATGCTGCCTGGAAACACATGCAATTAGCTAGAGATGGGACTTATGGCTCTTTGTCGTGATCTGAATCATAGCAGTTTGTTCCTTTCTAAGAGTCATTAAAAAACTGGGTCTTTTGAATGGGTTTGAATAATTTATTCATAGTTAAGAAGATAGCATTTTTGACTCCACCTGTAGGTCATTTTGTCCAAACAACAACTGATTGTCCTCCTCCTTCAGAAGACTGTCTCTGCCTCTGTCTGAGACAAGCACCCCAAAATCCCTTGAATTAAAGTACTCACATGGTTAAAATGAACGGAAAATTAGCAGGGGAAAAAATGGTAGAGTGGCTCCCCCAGCTGTGATTCGGTTCCCATTTTTCACGTCTAGGAGTCGTTGAAAAGAATTGATTCATTCACAAACGTCACAACAGTACAACTAGATACAGACAGATACATGTGTGTGCAGAGAGGGTTGGTAGAGAGAGAAAGAGCGAGAGACAGAGAGAGAGTTGAATTTTCTCTGGCGTCTAGCCTACGGGGAGTGTTTGCCACTGTGCGAACATGTTCTTAATGACATCTCACAGGACACAATACGGGCAGCATAAGGCATAAAGGCATAAGGCATGAGCCATATTTTCCTGCTTTAGTTTTTTACAGCCCCCCCCCCCCCCTTGTGAATGCCAATGTACGGCTATACGTCCTTTGGACCACCTAAGAGTAATGTTTGTGACAATCCTCAATCCACCCCCACATACTGCATACACAAGTCTCAACTCCAAATCCCTCCACTTTCCACCTGCATTGTTGTGAATGACATTTTCCATCTTTGGTGTAAAAGTGCAGGTGGTTTTGCATCATTCCTCCGTGTCGCTGGAACATCGTTAAAGAAACATGACTTTGGGGATCACCACCTGGATGCCTGGGCAATGCACATACAGTACAGTACACTTCAAGTCAGCCCAATCCCTCATGCAGCTAAACATGTTCAGCCCCACCAGGAGGCATTTTCTGACCTACAACAAGAAAACAGGAGGAGGAGAAAGAAACAACAGCAGAAAATGATAACATTCCCCGTCTTTATTTTTAACTCTGCCATATAGCTACGTATTCTATACGATAGATGCAATAGCCTAATATGAAACAGACGGACTGAGGCGATAGTCAGGTATTGATAACAGGAACCATAACATTTTATTGCATGAAATGTCACAAGCTCCCGAGGGTGTGTTAGTGGGCATCAGGGAAATCGACAGGGGGTGGGGGTGAGGGAAACAGGGCTGCGTTTCCCAAAAACTCTGAAGTAGTACTTATGCCTAAGTAGAAGCCTACTTAAGTATGAGAGGCCGCCTAGGCAATATATCAGAAATCACATCATCACTAAAAGTTCATACATACACTCTTTTACCTCACACGTGCATTTGGCGCAACCATTTTATTTGCATAGGCGAGAAAAAAACATTGTATGTAGACATATGAAATGATTGTATGCATAAACCTTTAGTGATGTGGTATATTGCCTAGGCGGCCCCTCATATTTAAGTACTAGTTAGGCTTAAGTACTACTTAAGGGTTTTTGGGAAACGCAACCCAGGGCAGTTGTCTTGGGTCTAGCGAGAGGGGGTCCCAGAAATTGTTTCCTCATTACATTGTATTGGACCCAGCGGTGTCACACAGGGGGGCAAAGTTCAACTGAGTCACCAGGGCCCCATGTACTGTATATAGGGGACCCACACAGTGTCTGATTTATATGGCTGGAGGGGGGTCCATTGGAGCTGATTGTACATACACACACACACACACACACACACACACACACACACACACACACACACACACACACACACACACACACACACACACACACACACACACACACACACACACACAGCACGAGGGGTAGCGAGATCCACTTGTTCTCTCGTACTCCCTTTACCTCTCTCTCTCCGTTTAACTCTCTGCTAGTATGGTCAACACAGCCTGGGCTAGGGACTGCACTGCCTGCTGCCTTTTGCACTTCTCTAATTGTCTTTTAGCATGTTCCCACACCCCCCACCCCACCCCACCAAGTCTCCAATGAGATGAGAAGATAATAATAGAGCAAGGGCTTGTACTGGTTACACACACACAGACATCCACCACACACACATGCATGCACATGCACACACACACACAGGCGCGCGTGCATACATACACACATGCACGCATCCATACACACACACATGCATGCATCCATGCACACACACGCAAACACCTCTATAGCAGAAGAAACTGCAAAACGAAATGCACAAACATGCTCATACACGAAGGACACACACACACACACACACACACACACACACACACACACACACACACACACACACACACACACACACGTAGATCTCTTCTACAAGGAAGAAACTGTGACGAGGATTGCACCCTGTGAGACTTTTATGAAAGAAATGGTTTCATTAGCATCACATAAAAGACATTCGTTTCAATTCCAAAATCAACTGATATTTCTCCATATGCTATTACATGCACATGACAATGGTACATAATGATAAAAGCTCACAAACAACATTATAACAACCATTCAAATGTGTTATGTGTTCTACTACTGCAGCTCTGCATCATGTGTCACGTCCTCATCTTGTGTGTGTGTCTCTGTGTTTGTGTGTGCGTGTGTGTATACACATGTTGCCCCCGTTCAGTGTAAATCCATGTCTTCACCTCAAAGATAACAGACAATGGTACTACGTACATATAGGGCTCTCTTCAGCTTTTCTTTTTGTCAGTTTACTCCATCTCTGTCTATTTTAGTCCGCCTCCATATGCCATATGCACATCGCAGGACCCTGCGGCTCTGCTTCAGCACCTAGCAGCAGAAAAAACATCTACTACTGCTTCATCGCACGTGTGTGTGCGTGTGTGTGTGTGTGTGTGTGTGTGTGTGTGTGTGTGTGTGTGTGTGTGTGTGTGTGTGTGTGTGTGTGTGTGTGTGTGTGTGTGTGTGTGTGTGCGTGCGTGCGTGCATGCGTGTGTGTGCGGCTGTGCTTCAGCAGCTAGCAGCAGAAAAGACATCTGGCAGTTGTGTCTACCACTCTGCACCGTCATGCACAACTCTCCTGCAGGGCACTCAGCAGCACCTTGTCCATGTCTCTCTCTCTCTCTCTCTCTCTCTCTCTCTCTCACTTAAGTCTTTCACCCCAATTATGGCAGTGCAGGAACTGACTGACTGACTGACTCACTGACTGACTGACTGACTGGCTGACTGACATGCTGAGACTACGGCAGCCTTCGGCAGCTAAATCGACTAGGGGAGTCAGTTGTCCTGGACCAGGAAGGGTTGAGGGGGTGGGTCCTCATTACATTGCATGTGGGAGGGGGTCTCTTTCAGATAACGTGGTCCTGGGCCCCGCCAAAGCTGTCAGAGGAGTGTAAAGGGGGATTCATACTTGTCGTGACTGGCGCTACCCTCCTTCATACTTCACTTGCGACGATGGCGCGCGCCGTCACGTGACCCAAAATGACGTCACACGCCGTGGCGCGAGCTGCCGTGGCGCGAGCTGCCGTGGCGCGACGTCGTGCACCCCACATTTTTTGTAACTTGTCGTGCGCCACCAGCGACTATGCAGGTAGGCAGACAAAGCAGGAGTTGCGAAGAGAGGCTACAACTACTGTAGGCTACTACAGAATGGATCCTGCATCATTTTGAGGATAATAAAATGTCCTAGAGAGTTATTTTATCTTCTCTCTTAAATGTTGTTCAGTGAACAATTGTTTACTTTGTTCAGAAGCATGTTGTGTTCGGCGATCTATTTATAAATTCTGCCGCCAGAACAATGCTCTCACATGGTCTTGGAATGATCTGGCAATGTAGGCTACAACAAAAAAAATATGTTTCAATGTGGTAAGTCACAAGTCAGACGTTCAGTAGCCCTACAGCAGCCATGTTTGGCTTTCTATTTTATCACTGATTCTTGAGAAAGTGGCTAAAACAGGTTGTAATCTCAAAAGAAAAAAACGAAGTGAATTACAAAATAATATGGTATATCCTCATAGACAAAGGTCTTGGCTTTTCAGAAATGCACAAGGCCAATCTCCCCATTTTGAATTTTTTTCAGAAATCAGGTTTTTCTCCGATCATACCTTGTTTTTTGTCAACACCGCCAGACACAATTAAAAGCAATAAAAAGTGTATTGATTTGGTTACATATGTATCTGGAGTTTTTAAGTGATTGTGTGTGTTTTTTGGTTCACACATACGCCTTTAAATGTTGAAAATTCACTTTCATTCTATTTTAATACGGCTTCATGTGTTCTAATTTAACAATATGTGCTGTCAGACAATGCTTACTTAATGCCTAAATAGATCAAACATTTTTTTGTAATTTCACAAATATTCGTGTAGGCTTAAATTTGCAATTACTTTGATAATTCAACAACTCCAAAGGAAAATTTTGTAAGGACATTCATTTAAAATGTCCAAAACTCCTTCTTACGGTGGTGACTTAAGAACTGACGGTGGTGACAGTAATCTGAAGGTGGTGAAAGTGACCTAATCATTACCTACATTTAGCAAAATAAATAGCCCTCTCAAGTCAATGACATCTAGCATAAACACTTTATTTTTGTGTGTGCACAGTATGTTTGTGCATGTGTTTTTTCTTCATTTGTTAGATACTCTAGGAAGTAGGCCTAGATTATTGAAAATGTGGCATAAACAGGTTTTAAGTTGGTCAAATCCAAAATATAGAGGTGTATTATCATAGATGTAGGTCTTGGCTGTGCAGTGAATGTATTGGCCAAGCTGCCCATGTTTTACATTTTTCATAAAATGGGCTCTTTCTTGGTTTTGTCACCAGCGTCAGACAGAATTAGAAGTAAAAAAATATGTTTACTGTATTTACAGTAAGTGAATTACTTTTACAATTAAACATAATTGTAGATACTTATTGGAAGCATATTCTTAAAACTTGTCAAAAACATGTAAAACACATGTTTTTTTGTGAACTACATCAGATGTCACCACCGTCAGGTTTTGTGACAAAAAACCCTCCAAATGCACCTCAGTGGAGGCTGGAGTATAAGTTTGGGTCACAATTATTACTAACATGTCTGGTAATGTTTCATTAACCAGCACAATTTAGTAAAATATCGAACAAGATGATGAGCGGCACAAAATCTGACGGCGGTGACATCTGACGGTGTGAGACAAAAAAACACTCTTTCACATATTGTGCATTTTTTGCTCACATTAGCCACTTCGTTTTCGCTCTGTTTCTTAAGGGCTTCATGCCGCTTCTGAAAATGTATATATAATTAACATTAATGTAACATAATACTATTAAAACCCCCGACGGTGTTGACAGTTTATGGTTGGGACAGTACCAGTGTCCAAACAAATTAACAAATTGAGGAGAAATTAGTAAACTTACAGGAGCTTCAGTGATGGTGAAGTATTCAGTAGAGCTAAAGGTTTGAAACGGGGTCCTAAGTAATGACAATGACCTTGTGCATACCTGATTTTATTGTCTTTAAAAAAAAATCTGACGGTGGTGACTAATATGCTGGACACACTTTGAGCAATCAGAAAATAGTAGTAAATATTGCTTTACACGCACTATGTGCATATCTGCAGAACCACTTCAATATGGACTTTCACATCATGGTGATATTATTCAATAATATCAGTGATTTTTACATTTTAAGTCAATTGAAATGATGATGTCTGTCCTTGGGACAGCTGTTTTTACAGGGTGTGGGCAGGTTTATAGCCATGAAAAGTAATAAAATTACACTTAAATATTTCAAACGACTGTACATTTGTTTAACAGACCCCTGGGTCTTTACCTGGATTCATTTTGTTCATGAAAATGTAGTTTATTTTCAACAGAATTGGCAGTTTATTGCTGAGACATGTTTTAGCCGCTTTCTCAAGAATCAGTGTTATACATCCATAGAACTCACGCTGCGAGTTGCGAAAGATACTGCCGTTTCTCTCATGAACAGCAGAGGGCACTTCCGACAATGCGAGCGAAAGCCTGTTTGAAGTATGAATAGTCTGGCGCAAGTGATGACGTCATTGATGGTTCTTGCGCCAAACGCGCCAAAGTGTGCACGTGAAGTATGCAGAGCCCTTAAGAGTTTGACAGGCTTGCCTTGTTCTATCTGGTCCAATCATGTATAGGCAGCCAGTCAGTTTTGCAACCATGAGTTGGATTTTACATACTTGGTTCCAATGATTTTCATCTTTTTCTTTTCTTTTTTGCTTTTTTAGTCATACATGGTCATATTTAGGCTATATTTGAATGGTCATGCAAAAAAAGGATCTTGCTTCAACTTGCTCATATGTATTTGTGAAGGGTCATTCAGAAAGGATCTTACTTCTTTTACCCAGGGCCAGATTAATGCACTGACTAGATATAGCTGCAGCAGTATAGGGCCCCCCACCTGCCAGGGGGCCCCCAGTTGGGGGAAAAACCACAGAATTATGACGAGATGCAGTATTGAAAAATCCATCCATTGTGTTGAGTACAATTCGCCTTTGGCTAAGCCCCGCCCTCTTGGGTTACAGTTGCTAGGTCGGACAGATAAACTTTCTTAGCTGTGATATCAACGTGATTAATGCGGTGACTGCCTATCGCAGCAGTTGTTCACTCCTAAGTAATAAAAAAACACTCCTCCATTCATATTTTTTAATTTCCTGAACTGTCATGCATCACAGTTGTTTAGCTATTGTGGGATCTCAAATTCTCACCCTGGTATCGATAGGCATATTGTAACCAGTGGCACCATGGTAATGTAGTATTGGCCAGGAAATTTTACTAATTGCGACTACGCCACCCGAGGGGGGGGTCACCTCGGGACACCCACTAACCCCCTGTTACCCAACAGATATACACAGATCCCCAGGTTCGTGCACACTTCAAGGAGGAGACATGGGTTCAAACAAGACCATTTTTTATTAATTCAGTAAGGTTAATTTTTCATTCACTCTCTTTTCTTTTTCTTAGTTTCTCAAATAACAAACACAGGTAGCCACTTAAACTGTGAGGGCGCTCCTCAACAGGAAGGGTTACAGTTGCTTGAGCACAATACAAATAGATAATAATTACGATTGCTCCAGTATTATTGTAACGAACACAGGATCAATACTCAGGGCGGCTGCAACTCCACTAATATGCTAACCTGATAGCCACACTGGAGAGAAGCCTATGTAAATGTTATAGAACTAACTGGGGGTGGGGCATAGGCTTACCGGGCAGTAGAGCGAGAGAAGAGGAAGTCCCAGAATATACACCACTCGTGAAGGAATAATAAAAAAACACAAAACACACAAAAATAATAAGATAAACACCCGTCGTGCGGCACAGCAAAGAAAGTGAAGAGGGGTCCACCACCAAGGTCTGCCTGCCGGTTGCCTCGCTCCGACCACACCTGTCCAAAATATAGAAGAGAGAAAAGGGGCTTGAGACACAGGATCGAGTACAGTGTATAGGCTATGTCAATTCAGTACAGACTAATGCATTCCACTCTACTTAACTTTGCTATGTCAATGCTGCTCGAGGAGACACTGCGCCGAAGGAGTGCAGCCACCCTGGTTGAAGGGATACAGTAGACAGATGTTAAGTAACCACCACTGAACACACACGCTCACACACACACAGACACACCACACACACACACACACAGACAGACAGTCAGACAGAGACCCACTGGGACTGGAGAAGCCAGTCCCCCCAATGCAGTTAGGCTGCTGCAATTTGAGGAACAGACCTCAGAAGACCCAGTCAGGTCAGGACCTACAAAATTAATCAACCCAAACCAAAAGAAACAAAAACAAAAGAACACAGAATGTCTTCAGTTAAATTTGATAAGAAAACAGAAATAATATGGCAGAAACAGGCGAGGGGTATGCCTCTCACGAATCCCCCACGTCCACAAAATAATCACAAAATAGGGGTGTTGCACATTGCCACCTATGCAACCACAAAATAAATCAAATCAAAACTCAAACACAAAATAGCCTATGCGGTCAGCGGTGTTGCCGCGAGTGCAGGTAGTCAGCAGGTGATATTGCGCGTTGCTGGGGGTCTGCCTGCGTCGATAGAACCCGACCACAGTAGCCCACGACCTATCGCGCCAGTGGAAACAGTAACCCAAAAAGGGGACTATGTTCCCAAACAGAGCAGCAGCCTGTGATGCCGCGGAGTCACCCTAGTTGCTGGTCACTCCCCGCCCTGTAAACATGGGGTATAACAATTAGGCCGATGGATACAGCAATTTTAACAATAGGGATTACCAGCATCATGTATAGGCTACATACCGAGTGGTTATACTGCGCACGTAGCCTCAATCTGAATCGTGATGGCGCAAAGATCTCCGTAGCAGAAGCTAAAAATAATTAAGACAGAGTTTGACCCATATTCACAGGTAACAAAGCGGCCTACTGTCAGCGTAATAAAAAAAAAGATCACTTATCCTACCTTGCACACGCTTCGCGCACTACTCGGAGGACTTCAGTGCTCCAGCCACAAGCCGAGCCACGAGCAATTACAGCAGGAGAGACTGCACGACAGGAGAGCGCACATTAGAGGCAAATCGGAGAACCCTTCCCAAATGCAAGGCCCTATAGCGAAAAGAATGCTCCTTACCTGTACGAGTCAACGCACTCGCTTACAGCGAGAAGCACCAGCTAGAGTGTCCTCCCCGACATCAACAACACAACCCCCGGTCAGTGGTGGAACGGAAGGAAGCGAAAGGGCTTCCGTGTCTCACTGCAGTCTAATTATGGAAAGTTGGAGTCCGCCCCGTAATCAAGCAAACCCGCTCCTCCAATCAATGCAAATTTCGGGAAATGGGTGATAGAATGCAATTCCACCCGCTACATTCTACCCCCACTTTTTAAGTCGTCGCCCCGACCGACCAATGGGGCAATTTTCACACAGGGGCGTTACTTGTTGACGGCTGGGGTGCTTGCTCATCCACCTGGGTCACTACAGTCTTGGGAAGATGGTGGGGGTTGGAATGATGACCCGCAGTGCACCGAGTTGTCCGGCGCAGCACTGGAGAAAGCGGCACCACAGTACTCTCCCCTGCCACAGGAGAGTTTAAACGAGGTGCCGCTGCCACGGCAGGAGGTCCCTGCGGCACCATGGAGCGATCATCAGAGCACGGCTCCGGGGAACCTGAAGCTTCACCTGGAGAGAGCGACAAGATATCCTCCTGGGGGGTAGCCCCACCTGAGACCACAGGGGCCCTGTCGGGAGGAGTACCGGGGTTCGGCGTAGGGTGAAGTGGAGCTGCCTCAGAAGACAACAACAAGAAATCTTCCTCACTCGGGGGATCCTCCTCGGGTGTACCAGCAGCTGAAGCCATCGGAGGCCTATCCAGGGGTGCAGAAAAGGCGCAAGGAATTTGTGCCTTCAATGAGTCCCTATGAACAGTCCGCAACTTCTGCAAGTTGTCTTGTGGGGCAATCGTGTAGACAGCCCCACCCTGGTCTGGTGCTTTAAGCACTTGGTACACCACAGAGCTCCAAATGTCTTGAATCTTATGCCGCCCACGGGCACTATGGTCTCGGAGATAAACCAATTGTCCAACTTGCAATGGGGCCTCACGGACTCGTTGGTCATGCTGCTCTTTCCGGCGATTAGCAGCCATGGTCAAGCGCTCTTTTGCCCCTTCAAAAGCGAGCCTGAGTCTTGTCTGATGCTCGATCATCCAATCGTGTACGGTCCCAGGTACAGGATCCTGGACCCTGCCCAACAGAAAGTCCACTGGCAGGGTGGGCTCACGGCCAAACATCAAAAGAAACGGGGACTCCCCGGTGGCCTGATGAGGCGTGGTGTTATAACAATAAAGGACCTGGGGAAGACAAGCAGTCCAATCGCGTTTCCGTGTCACGGGCAGGGTGCGCAGCAGGTTGTGAAGAGTTCTGTTAAAGCGCTCACACTGCCCGTTACCAGCCGGGTGGTATGGGGTGGTGCGGGACTTGGAGATCCCATACAAGGAACATAGTTGTTGGATCAGGCTGCTTTCAAAGCAGCGGCCCTGGTCCGAATGAATGCGGCCAGGAACCCCGAAGCGATAGAACCATTCATTCAGTAGTACCTGGGCCACAGTGCAAGCACGCTGATCCCTCGTGGGCACGACCTGAGTGTACTTACTGAAAACATCAGTCATAACCAGAGCATTTTCCATCCCGTTCTGAGCTGGTTCCAACAGGGTGAAATCTATGGCTACGATCTCGTTGGGCCTAGAGGCGAGCAGATGGCCCATGAAACTGCGCGGAACTGATCCAGAGTCCTTGGCCACTTGGCAGCGGGTACAATCCTGACACCACTTTTGAACATCCGCTGCCATGCCCGGCCAATAGCAGCGCAGACGCATCAGTTCCGTAGTCCGCTCCACACCTTGGTGGCCATGATCCTGGTGTAGATTATTCATGACCTCTGACCATAAAACCTCAGGCAGGAGAAGCTGCAAGATTTCCTCTCCCCCGTCAGGACGACGGACTCTGCGGTACAAAACTCCGTCTTTCTCCCGGAAGCGCTTCCACTCTCGCAGGAGCAACAGCATTCGCTTGGAGAGACTCTGTCGCTCTTCCCGATTAGGCCGAGCGCGCCTCCTCCAGAATACCAGCAAGTCCTTCAGAAGTGGATCCGCCTCTTGCAAAGATTTAAGATCGGAGGGAGATTGACGTGGGAGGACAGAGACTGCTGACAGAGTAGCCTGTACCTCAGCATCCTGAGCGGGGGCCGGCTGAATGCATTGGGGGACTAAGGTGCCAGGAAGGGTGTACTCTCTTAAACCAGCACTGGACATGTATTGGCGAGAGAGAGCGTCAGCATTTCGGTTGCTCCTACCAGAACGGTATTTGACCTCAAAGTCAAATACCGCAAGCTGTGCTACCCAGCGGTGCTCCGTGGCCCCTAGCTTAGCAGAATGGATATAGCTAAGGGGGTTGTTATCAGTAAAGACAACACACTTATGCCCCAAGAGGTATTCTCGAAATTTCTCCGTCATGGCCCACTTGAGCGCAAGAAATTCCAGTTTCATTGAACTATAATTTGTCATGTTGCGCTCAGTGGGCCGTAAACCTCTGCTGGCATAAGCTACGGGCCGCACCCTACCCTCCTGTTCCTGAGAAAGAACAGCCCCAAGGCCGCTGAAACTAGCATCCACCTCGAGGATAAACGGTAAGGAGAAGTCCGCGTAGGCCAACACCGGCGAAGAGACCAACCGCAACTTCAACGCCTCAAAGCTCTCCTCGCACTGAGATGTCCAAGCGTCCTCCAGATTCTTGTTCGGTGCCCTCCTAGTTTTCGTACCCGAGAGATCTGCCACCAGTTTGTGCAGGGGGCTTGCCAGTTTGGCAAAGCCCGCGACGAATCTCCTATAATAACTGGCAAAGCCCAGAAAGGAACGTAGCTGGGTAACACACCGGGGGCGTTGCCAGTTAGCCACAGCTTCCACCTGAGCGGGATCCGTGGATACTCCTTTGCTGGAGATGACGTGTCCTAGATAGCCCACCTCTTCCCGGAAGAAGAAACATTTTTCCAATTTGGCTTTCAGGCCTTCGGTGTGGAGCCGACGGAGGACAACTTCAAGTCGTTCGAGGTGTTGAGCAAAGGAAGAGGAAAAGACCACAATGTCGTCCAAATATAGTAGTAACGACTGGTGCTGTTGATCCCCAAACATTCTCTGCATCAGCCTCTGAAACGTGCTTGGAGCTTTGCACAAGCCGAATGGCATTCTGTTCCATTCAAAAAGTCCAAATGGCGTACAGAATGCGGTTTTGGGCTTGTCTGCTTCAGAGACTGGGACTTGGTTGTACCCGCAAGATCAAGTGTCGAAAACTAACGAGCACCCGCAAGCGCATCCAAGCTCTCCTCAATACGAGGTAAGGGGAAAGCATCTTTGCGCGTCTTCCTGTTCAGCAGACGGTAATCGACACACATACGGAGGCTTCCGTCTTTCTTCTTCACAAGGACGATCGGGGAGGCGTACGGGCTACTACTCTCTCTTACTACCCGGGACTCGAGGAGTTGATTGATGTGGGCTTTCACCACATCATATTCCGCAGGTGGGATTCGTCGATACCTCTGTCGAACAGGCACGTCATCCAATAGGGGGATGTCATGGGAGATCAAGTTGGTACAGCCCAAGTCGCCCTCATGGGACGAGAACACGGACGCATACTTCTGCAGCAAGCTCTTAACGTTGCCCTGTTCCGCAACAGACAGGGTTGACAAGTCCACGGACTCAATTCTGTCTTGCATGGGCGTCACGGTCTGCGATGACATTGTGGCGATGGTCGGCCTCACTTCCGAGACTCCAGTTGGCAAGCTGACGATCTGTGCACTGCTGAGCAAGCCCAAACTAGTTCGTGGGTAAAGAAGAACATCGGACACTCCGACATTGACCACTGGAACATAAGCGGTGCCCCCCGTCACCGGGACCAGACAGGGCGACGCCAACAGACCTGCAGGTAACCCTGACTCTGGAGGTTCAAAGAGAGCAGTCGAACCAGCCAATTGCTCCGAGCAAGTACTGGGAACAAACTTCATGGTACCACCTGCAATGCGTACAGCCCGCATGCCCCGAGCTCGGGCCAGCCCCTTGGATCTCAAGGGGTTCCGTACTTCCGCCTGATGGTAACGCTGTAAGGCCTCAATGACGGGGCCTGGGGCTTGGGAAACCGGAGGGGAATCGAACAGGGAGGGGCCGTGTGTGCCAAAAAGTTCATGATAGCATCTGCTAATGACATTCATTCCCAGGACCCCCGGAGTGGTAACTGGGCCGCCAGGTGGGTCCTTCACGACCAAGATACCACAGCGGGGCATAAGTTTGCCACACAAAGCCACATCCAATTCCAAATACCCGACATAGGGAATAGCAAGGCCATTGGCAGCCTTCAATTGCAGCCACTGGCAAGAGAGCAAGCGTTCCTGGCCCCATGGCTCGAACTGTTGTAAAAAGAAACTTTCAGTTACCGTAGAAACCATTGATCCAGTGTCTAAAAGACATGAAACATTGACTCCTCCTATAGAAACGTCGATATGGGGGCAAGATGACATGAGCCTTGCCAAGTTATGACCGGTGGAGCCTGAAAACACCCCAACTGAGCTTTGGCTCGACGGCTCAGTGGGCTTCAGTTTCCCTGTTGGTGAGGTTGCTGAGAAGACCTAGCAACACCGGAGGACTCACCAGAGAATGAATTGGCCCTTGGACGGGAGGGCACTCGCGGCCCATCGCAATCTCTGGCAAAATGACCGTGCTGCTGGCATCGATGGCAGACCAATGAGCCCCGGCGTTGTGGTCGGCTAGGCATTGGGGGGTTCTGCAAATTATCCACAGTTTGACTGAGTCGAGATAGTTGCTCCTGTTGCTGTTTCAATAACTTCATCATCTCACTCAGTTCATTACTTTGAGACATCGCTGGGGCCTCTGGTTGTACGGGGCCCGGTGAAGCAGCATGTGGGTGGCCTTGGACCCTATACTGTATACCGTAGGCAGAAGGAAGAGAAAAGCTACGCCCCCTAGCACCCCCAGGAAGACCCTCTCGCTCCCATGTAATAGCCTCACCGCGTACCTCAAGTAAAGTAGCTTGTGGCTGCCGGCGTATAAACTGCTTCAACTCTCGTCGGAGCGCACTGTCCAAGACATGTTCCACGAACTGATCGCGGAGAAGGATGTCAGCATTCGTCATACTATCAGGCGCCCTCTGCTTGACCTTTTCCATTAAAGCCATTAAGGCTAAAGAAAACTCATGTAAAGTTTCCCCTTCCTGCTGCTGCCTTGAAAAGAAGGATTGCTGGAGGGTCATATATGACTCGGTACAGCCATACAAATCCCTCAAGACACTGAAAATCTTTTCTGAGTCGGTTTTCTCTGCTCTAGGACGATATTTGATTTCTTCCTTCGCGTCTCCCTCCAAATGATCGCAAATGAACAATGCCTTCTCACTAGCGTCTAGATGGCGAGCACGCATGCAGGCACGGGCTTCCTCGATCCACTCTACAACAGTTAAACCGGTTTTACCATTGAACTTAGGGCACTTACGATCTCGAGGGATCACCACCAGTCGTTCCGCAGCCGCTGCGCCACTTTCAGCTCCCGAGTTAGACTGAGGATTATCCCCTGTGCCTGTGGATGAACCAGAGTCACTTACCTGCCGGGGAGCCCGCTCCTGCCGCAATTGCTCGTTGTCCGCCCTTAGGCGCTCCAACTCCTCTCTGAGCTGTTGCATGTCGTCCTCCATTCTAACGACGCAAAGGGGCCTACAATTTAGAAGATAGCTAAACGTCTAGCGACCAGGACCCAGGGGTTGGCCTTCAGGCTGCTGCTCTGTTGCACAAAAGAAAAACAAACAAACAAAAAAATCAACACTGCACCTCCACTACAACAACCGCACTCTCAATAGCCCACACATGAAAAGAAACAAAATCAACTTGATGAAAAACACAAAAAAACTCACGTCTCTTCCTACAAGAAGTGTGCTCCTGCCGTCTACGTCAATTGTAGTATTGGCCAGGAAATTTTACTAATTGCGACTACGCCACCCGAGGGGGGGGTCACCTCGGGACACCCACTAACCCCCTGTTACCCAACAGATATTCACAGATCCCCAGGTTCGTGCACACTTCAAGGAGGAGACGTGGGTTCAAACAAGACCAATTTTTATTAATTCAGTAAGGTTAATTTTTCATTCACTCTCTTTTCTTTTTCTTAGTTTCTCAAATAACAAACACAGGTAGCCACTTAACAAACTGTGAGGGCGCTCCTCAACAGGAAGGGTTACAGTTGCTTGAGCACAATACAAATAGATAATAATTACGATTGCTCCAGTATTATTGTAACAAACACAGGATCACTACTCAGGGCGGCTGCAACTCCACTAATATGCTAACCTAATAGCCACACTAGAGAGAAGCCTGTGCACATGTTCTAGAACTAACTGGGGGTGGGGCATAGGCTTACCGGGCAGTAGAGCGAGAGAAGAGGAAGTCCCAGAATATACACCACTCGTGAAGGAATAATAAAAAAACACAAAACACACAAAAATAATAAGATAAACACCCGTCGTGCGGCACAGCAAAGAAAGTGAAGAGGGGTCCACCACCAAGGTCTGCCTGCCGGTTGCCTCGCTCCGACCACACCTGTCCAAAATATAGAAGAGAGAAAAGGGGCTTGAGACACAGGATCGAGTACAGGGTATAGGCTATGTCAATTCAGTACAGACTAATGCATTCCACTCTACTTAACTTTGCTATGTCAATGCTGCTCGAGGAGACACTGCGCCGAAGGAGTGCAGCCACCCTGGTTGAAGGGATACAGTAGACAGATGTTAAGTAACCACCACTGAACACACACGCTCACACACACACAGACACACCACACACACACACACACACAGACAGACAGTCAGACAGAGACCCACTGGGACTGGAGAAGCCAGTCCCCCCAATGCAGTTAGGCTGCTGCAATTTGAGGAACAGACCTCAGAAGACCCAGTCAGGTCAGGTCCCACAAAATTAATCAACCCAAACCAAAAGAAACAAAAACAAAAGAACACAGAATGTCTTCAGTTAAATTTGATAAGAAAACAGAAATAATATGGCAGAAACAGGCGAGGGGTATGCCTCTCACGAATCCCCCACGTCCACAAAATAATCACAAAATAGGGGTGTTGCACATTGCCACCTATGCAACCACAAAATAAATCAAAT
Source organism: Engraulis encrasicolus (assembly GCF_034702125.1). Lineage (NCBI taxonomy): Eukaryota > Metazoa > Chordata > Actinopteri > Clupeiformes > Engraulidae > Engraulis > Engraulis encrasicolus. Next base: position 13,642,945 of record NC_085857.1, read on the forward strand.
CAAAACTCAAACACAAAATAGCCTATGCGGTCAGCGGTGTTGCCGCGAGTGCAGGTAGTCAGCAGGTGATATTGCGCGTTGCTGGGGGTCTGCCTGCGTCGATAGAACCCGACCACAGTAGCCCACGACCTATCGAGCCAGTGGAAACAGTAACCCAAAAAGGGGACTATGTTCCCAAACAGAGCAGCAGCCTGTGATGCCGCGGAGTCACCCTAGTTGCTGGTCACTCCCCGCCCTGTAAACATGGGGTATAACAATTAGGCCGATGGATACAGCAATTTTAACAATAGGGATTACCAGCATCATGTATAGGCTACATACCGAGTGGTTATACTGCGCACGTAGCCTCAATCTGAATCGTGATGGCGCAAAGATCTCCGTAGCAGAAGCTAAAAATAATTAAGACAGAGTTTGACCCATATTCACAGGTAACAAAGCGGCCTACTGTCAGCGTAATAAAAAAAAGATAACTTATCCTACCTTGCACACGCTTCGCGCACTACTCGGAGGACTTCAGTGCTCCAGCCACAAGCCGAGCCACGAGCAATTACAGCAGGAGAGACTGCACGACAGGAGAGCGCACATTAGAGGCAAATCGGAGAACCCTTCCCAAATGCAAGGCCCTATAGCGAAAAGAATGCTCCTTACCTGTACGAGTCAACGCACTCGCTTACAGCGAGAAGCACCAGCTAGAGTGTCCTCCCCGACATCAACAACACAACCCCCGGTCAGTGGTGGAACGGAAGGAAGCGAAAGGGCTTCCGTGTCTCACTGCAGTCTAATTATGGAAAGTTGGAGTCCGCCCCGTAATCAAGCAAACCCGCTCCTCCAATCAATGCAAATTTCGGGAAATGGGTGATAGAATGCAATTCCACCCGCTACAGTAAGCTAACTCGCATAGCCTATGTCCCTGGCTCAAACTGTAGTTGTTGGACGAAATCACCCAACGTGATGGATGTTGTCATCTTCAAAGCTACCACATCAATGTGTAACATTAACGTTTGGCGTTTATGTCTTCAGTAGCTCAAGAAAATAACGTCCATCAGCTGCTAGTCAAAACAATCCTGACGTGACTGACAGTTAACTTTGCTAGCGCTGTTTCTTCATTAATTTAGGTCAGAAAACCAAAATCCTACCCTGAAATAGGTTCGTGTTTTGCTTACAACCTTACTGAAAAGTTACACGAGTGAGATGGTGGCATGATTGGAGCACACAAAGTATGTTTGTTGATCCGTGCGCTTTCTAGTCGAGTGAGGATGCCGAGACCCTTCAAGCCAGACTATTCAACTGCTAGTCATATTAGTCCGGTTTTAGGTAAAAAGCGATTACCTCCTGTTACATCACAGGGAAACTTGCTAAACCCTAGCCTACTTGAAAACATGCGATTTCAGCATTGAGTTCAATGGAGCGCTGTCAAAACTGTACGAGGTTTGTCCGAGGTTGTCCTTTTGCTGCGCTGTGATTGGTCAAAAAGCACTTTAGGGTGGGCCTTAGCCAAAGGTGAATTGGTAGACATGTTAATCTGAATTTCTATCTCGTAATTTTGTCACTGTCTACGTAGATTTTCTTTTTTTTTTTAAATGTGCCTTCTGGGGGCCCCTACAGCAGCCTGTAGCCTAGGGGCCTCAGGTCATCTTAATCTAGCCCTGCTCCTACCTGACTGCCACAACCAATGTCCCCTCTCATTCACACTGTACTGTATGTAGGCCTACATCAGCCTTCTCGTTTCCCTTTCAGAGAGCTCTGCCAACACTAGGGGTTTCAAATTGCCAAATGATGCATAACATCACACATCATGTACTGGGTGCTTCATTTTCTGGCCAGCCTTTACTGTCCCCCATAAAATTTCATTCCCAGCGTATAGCACCAGGCTCTCACAAAGTAATGAATCCTCATTACGCTCCCAGGAAAGATCAACCCTGACATGGCGTAGTAAAGGTTTGTGTTGCAGGAAACGTACCAGACAGACTGCCCTGCAGTGCACTGCACTGAACTGAACTGCACTACATTCAGGGCCGAATTGACGCACAGGCTATGGCTGCCCCACCTGCCAGGGGGCCCTTGATCGGACAAAAGTGAACGTTTTTCTCAATTATGACAAGATGCAATATTGAAAAATGAATCTGTTGTCTTGAGTACAGTTGGTAGCCTTGCTAGACTTCATTTCTAGTTTGTAATTATGACATGTTTATGTATATTTGTCACGAAATGTGCTTTTCGTGGGCCCCGCAGCAACCTGTAGCCTAGGGCAGTGGTTCCCAACCTTTTTCTTAAGGGACCCATGTTTTTACTATTGTAATCTTTGGTGACCCAACCACGCGAGATGCGTGTCACAAGATGCCCTCTGTTTCCTGCGAAAATTCATTTTAGTTATTTTATTCATCAATTCGTCTTTGGTCAAATATAGAATAAATGTTTAATGTAGCACTTACAATTTGTTGCTTCTATGCATTTATTAGTTAAATGCTTTGTCTTTTATTCAACATGGGATATATATATTTAAAATGAAACCCCTTAAAATCAAGAGGGCTCCGCGACCCCTGTGGATCTTTGGCGACCCATAAGGTGGGTCCCGACCCATAGGTTGGGAACCACTGGCCTAGGGGACACAGCAGGCCATCTTAATCCAGCCCTGACTACTCTGACTGCAGCAACAGCACGGTCAGCATCTAAAGACTTATTAGAGAACCGCCATTCAACAACATCTCAGAAGACCTTTCTACAGTACAAACAAATGCGGTGTTAATTCAATACCTTGAGAGTAGATTTAACACCTTATAGTGCCATATTTAGCCCCAGAGTACTCTCTATGACGTGATTAATTAGCACTACATTTTAACACTACATTCAAGATGTGTGGGCTGTTTGGCAGTGTGTGTGAGGTCGTGCTAGACTAGAGCAAGGTCTCTAATGACCTCATATTGGCTGGACGATTATGGAGATCTGCTAATTGCAGGTGTTAAATGCCAGGTGTGAAATCCCAACACGCTGCCGATCGAGGAGAGGGAAGCACTCTGATTCAGCTGGGTCAATGTGAAGATGTGTCTGGGAAGGAGAGGGAGGAAAGGTTAGAGTTAGAGTTGTGATTCTCAAACTGTGGGCCGTGACCCACTGGTGTGCCCTGAAGGTACTCCAAGTGAAATCAGTTTCTAAAAATCAAAATCATATGTATGTGTCATGAAGTGAAGAGAAACTCAGAAGTGCTCAGGAATTGTTGAAAAATCTTGAAGGTGCTCTTTGGTGTGGGGGAAAAACAATGTCTCATCAAAAAGGGAGTTCAAGGCACTCTTCTTTTTCAAAAAAGTGAAAAAAGCCTTTATTTTTTAAGTCAAAAACATGAGGGCAGAGACCCACGTGTAGCGGTGCAGAGCCTTCTTTATATGTGTGTGTATCTGTGTTGCTGTTGACTATTTATTTGAGTTTTATTGTTTATTGGGTTTGAGGTGGGTTTTGAACAGTTGTGAAAATTTCAAGTGGGCCCCAAGTTGGAAAGCATTGGAAACCCCTGAGTAAGAGCATAGCCACAACCTCAATTTAGCTGCCTCACTCGCACGCTGAGAGAGAAAGTGATTGCATTCAGCTGTGTGCGCAACATGAAGCATATTTTTGAGTTTCTCTCCCAACAAATCTTCCTCATGCTATGTGTGATTTTTTTTTTTTTACTGCCTTTTCATCCCCTTTTGACATTTTTCTCGAAGAACTTTTTGTATTCCCAGACGGTACACCTCTGACCTCGCTCCACCACCATACATTTTTTGTATTCCTCCACAGTGCCGCCCGCCATGCATGCACCCTCTGACACCATGTCATCCTGCAGACTTGGACTGAGGCTTCCTTTTGAAAGTGAATGAGGTTGTTGAGGTGAGATTTCATTCTGCCAGACACATACATGCATGCATACATACATAGATGGATACATTGAACAGGTGCTCCTCACAAAAGACACCAAGCACACCATGTTGTGTGTGGTGTGTGCTGCTGCTCTGCGTGGCGTGCGGTGTGCCAATGTGTGTGTCTGAGGAAAGGATAGGCTTTGTGTGTGTGCGGGATGAGGTACTAACAGCACAGAAACGTTTTAGAAGAAAACAACGTTACCCGCCAAATCTGGGGCGAGTTGCTCGCTCATTTTAAAATGGTAGTCCCAGGACTTCTCTCTCTCTCTCTCTCCTTCTTTCTCCTACATCGCTCGTCTCTCACACTCACTCTCTCTCACATCTCTCATCCTCCTTCTGAAACATAAAACCCCACCCAATATGGCATGCACTCAGACACACACACGCCAACGCAACAACACACAACGCGTCAGACACCAAACCAAAACACACGCATCACACACACACGAACACACACACACAAAAAAGACAAACACAGAACAAACACACACACACTTACACACGAAGCACAACACACAACACTACTACAACACAACACACACACACACACGCACACGCCAACAGGCAACAGGCACAGCGTCACACGCACACGACTCACCTCATCAAACTACAGGCACACATACACACACACTACGACAACACACCCCACACACACACAACACAACACACACACACACACACACAGCACAGCCGAACCCAAACACCACACAGTGCAGCCAACATCAATCGGTCCATACCATGTCCCTATGCCATACAGTTCCAACTCCACGAACACACATGAAATCAATTATACCATTTAAAACCCCAGATTTTCAGGAGATTTGTTAAAAACAGGTTTTTTTTTTTTTTTTCTTCCTTCTTTTTTTCCTTTATAATCTTCTTTTCTTCCTCATTCCCTCTCTCTCTCCTCCTCTCCCTCCTCTCTCTCTCTCATCCTATCATTTGCCCACATCTCCCCCTCTCAATCTCTCTCTCCCTCTCTCATCTCCATCCTCTCTCTCTCTCCTCCTTCACAGTCTCCCCCTCGTGCTCTCCTCTCTCTCACTCACTCTCTAACTATGCGTCCTCCGTCACACCAATCTCCCCCTCTCCTTCATCATCTCTTCCCCTCTCTCTCCTCATCCTCTCATTCATCGACACACATCTCCCCCCCTTCTCTCTCCTCTTCTTCCTCGGTCTTCATCTATCGAACATCTCTCTCTCTCTCATCTTTCTCGCCCTCTCCTCCCACTCATCGCCTCCCAACCCTCTCCTTCCCTCTCTCTCCAATCATCCTCCTCTCTCCCTCTCCTCCCCCTTCTCCTCCTCTCTCCTCTCCTCCTCTCTCTCTCGTCTTTCTATCCCGATGAAGATATTTTGCTGGCCTGGTCCGCCTTATGGTGCAATGGAACATGGTGACAATGGCACTGTCAATAAACTGACTGTCAATTTTAATGTCTGAACTTTCCTGTCGACTTGTTCTCCTTCCATCCTCTCTCGATGGACTCAAGCCTTCTCTTAAGGTCTTGTGATTTGACTGTACAAACATGATATTACATACTGATGGACGACACAATGATAGCCTAAAATGATAGCCCTCATCACACCCCTCTCTATCCCTCGTCTCTCTCTCTCTCCTCTCTCTATGAGGTTGTGCTCATCATCATCAGTAGACCCCTGCAGGATGTCACTGTGTTGGATGACATAGGGGTTAGCCCCAGCAGGAGGCTTAAGGAAGTGCTTTGAGCTAATACACTGAACGCACAAAACACCCGCACACAAACGAGACCAACGCAAACACACCACAATCCCATACACGCACACATTCACACACCTACACATCCATACACGCACAACACAACACACACACACAACCACTATACCATACTCGCCAACACACACACCACCCACATTCCATACACGGCACACACACACATACACGCACAAACACACTACACGACACACACCACACCGACGCTCCATACACCCACCAACGCACACACACGTACACACACCACATCCACCTCTACCCCATGGTGATATCAGAACAGACCGACTTGGAATAGAGGACTATAGAATAGAAATAACAACAAGAGAGGGAAAAGAGGGATTGAGAAAGATGGAAGGGAGAGAGAGAGGGGAGAGAGAGGAGAGAGAGAGAGAGAGAGAGAGGGGAGAGAGGAGAGAGAGAGAGAGAGACAGAAAGAAAGCAAGAAATGAAGGGAAAGAATAGAAAGAAAGAAAGCTAGAAAAGAAAGCAATGAAAAGAAAAAGAAAGAAAAGAAAGAAAGAAAGACAGACAGACAGACAGACCAGCGAGAAAGAAAGAAAGAAAGAAAGAAGAAAAAGAAAGAAAAAGAAAGAAAGGAAAAAAGAAAGAAAGACAGCAAGAAAGAGAAAGAAATAGAAGTATAAAGATGAAAGCATTGCTGTGGCTGGGAGATGTATATTAATTGCTGAAGCTGTGTGAGCCCGGTGTAGGAAGAGTGTGGATGACATCAGCGATTTGTAAAATGTTTATGAGAACACAGACCTCGCTGCACCTCACCATATGAATACTCAACCATGAACTCAGAGACGACCTCTCTCGTCATAGATATTCACACTACACACACAACATCACACAAACCAATTCACACAAACATGCACACAACAACACACACACACACACACGACACAACACACACACAAACACCACAAAACACACACACACAACACACAACACACCACACACACACGCCACAAATCCTGAACGCACTACTTCACACAACAACACAACCTACTCTCTCCACATAATTTCACATACACACACAAAACAACCACACGCATCTTACAATACCACACACACATGCAACACAACAAGATGACACACACACACACACAAACAACACATGCAACACAAAGCACAACACACACGCCAAACACACACGACACTAACACACAGACACACACACACATCTACAGACCGACACACACACACACACAAAGAAAAAACACACAGAAAGTTATACAACCAGGACAAGCCGCAACCAACACATGCATATTCGCCGGCGCACACCTAACATGCACACATCCAAAGCATAAATACAAAAACATTAGCAAAAAACCACACAAACACACCGACACACAGTTCTGAGTTAAATTACATCAAGCGCATCAGCCAGCATAGAATTCAGCAGGTCCCCACTCACCCATCTCCCTCATATTCCTTTCAGAACGCTGTCCTGGTGCTCATGCAGCATCATGGTGTGTGTGTGGGGTGTGTGTGCGCGCGTGGTGTAAGTTAATGTATTGGTGTGTGCGTGTGTGTGCGAGCTGAACTGAATGGGGTTGGTACATATCAAAAACAATAAAACCCGACAGTGTGTTGGTGTGTGTTCCTGGTTTGGTCTGTCTGTCCCTGTCTATTTGTGCTGATGGGTGTACCAAAAAACTATAAAAACCCGATCATGTGTGGTGTGTGTGTTGGTGTGTGTTTGTGTGCGTGTTCCTGTGGTGTGTGTTGTGTGTGTGTCTGTCTTTCTTGTCCCTGTCCCAGTTTCTGTCCTTCGTAGATGATGTGGTACCAAAACAATAAAACCTGACAGTGTGGGTTGTGTGTGTGTGTGGTGTGTTGGTGTGCTGTTGTGTGCGTGTTTGTGCGTGTGTGTGCGTAGCAAGAACTGGAAAATGGGTGGTACCAAAACAATAAAAAAAACCCTGACAGTGTGTGTGTGGTGTGTGTGTGTGTGGTGTGTGTGTGTGTGGTTGTGTGTACGGTGCATGTGTGTGTGTGCTGGTGTGTGGTTGTGTGTGTGTGTGGTGGTGTGTCTGTGTCCCTGTGTGTCTGTATGTGTGGGTGTGTGTGTGTGTGTGTGTTGAGTATGAATGTGGACCTTGCCAGATACCTATGAAAACCCTGACTCCAATCAATAAGTTTGCTCAAGCGGAGAAAACTTAGAAAGACCCTCTTAGGAGAACAGCAGCACAGCACATAATTAACTTCAAGAAAGCAGCCCGCGATAACACACACTCACACACCACACACGCATGCACACACGAGCCACACAAATAAACACACGACACACAACTATGAGCACACACACAACACTATGAAGACATCAGCCACAGCACACAGACACCCTACAATACCACTAACAGAGAGAGAGAGAGACAGATGCACTAACAAACACTTTGTAAACGCATTGCACGCACGACGTACACAACAAAGCACTAAACAGAGGGCCCAGAAATATTAGACAAACCAGTATAAAACTCACAACACGAACACACACACACAAACCAACACACGACCACAACACACACACAGCACACAAAACACAAGACCAAACCACACTCAAACACACACATCACACACACACACACACACACACACACACACACACACGACACTACACACAAACACAAACCATACACACACACACACCACACACACACACACCACAGACACCACACACACACACCACACACACACACACAAACTAACACACACACACACACGACACACACACAGTTTCAAACATACCATTATAGGCAAAATAAATCACATACTTAACTGTGGCATGTTCCACCCAAAAGAGGAGAGCAGGTAGCCTGCACTTTAAAATCCATCTTAAAATCCATACGGGGGTTATTGATCTGGAACCTGGACCAATACTGGAGTTTAGAAAAAACCAACACATATTGCACAACAGCACAAAACACCCACACAAAAACAATACACAACAAAACACACACAACCACGACACACTCACACACACACACGTGCACCGCACTACACACAACACACATTTCTTGATTACAAAACCCAGTGATGCCTGGGTCACTATCCCACCCTGCAACGGTCCCATGCATGTACAGGAGACACAACCGACGAACACACAAGCACGACACACAAACATACCAACCCAACTACACACACGACACACACACACACAAACACAAAAACAACGTAACCACACACACAAACGACACACAAGCCCGACGCCCAAAAAGGCCCAAGAGCCGCCCAAACAACACTTTTTGATTACAATCTTCCACACTGAACTGAACCAAACGCGTGCACACGCAGCCCAGAGACACATTCACAACACTTTCACCAACGCTAACAAGCTACAACGATACTCTTTACGAATATACAAGACATGCCAATTGTAATAGGTTGCCATGGGCACCTAACCATGACCCAGTTCGCCGGTCCTGCCTAAAGGGGCGTGTTCGTAATTGCTCCTACAAAGCATTGAATAGAACAGTCCCTTAGTTCTGGCCTAAAGAGGGGGATTTTCACCCCCGCTTTCCCCTTGCAATAATAGAAACATCGAAACCAATGGCCCAACGGAAAACCTCTCTCTTACTCTCTACTCCATCCTTGGCTACAAGAGCACCACTAGCTGTGCTGCCACTCATCCCGCCCTCCAGACCAAACAGCAGCAGCAGGGGTCGTCAAAGGCTTGTTGGTGGCTAATAATTGGCCGAGTGTGCAGCATACAGTAAACTAAATGCTTGTCACCACCACTAACTACTGACTGCCGGCTGGCCTACTGAAACTTAAAGAAAGACTCCAGCCCACAAAACCAAGCCAAGCACCTCAGGAAGATGGATGAGGAAAGTGTGTGGTGTGTGAAGTGTGAGTGTGGAGTGTGAGAGTGTGTGGGTGGTGGTGTTTGTGTGTGTGTGTGTGTGGTGTGTGTGTGTGTGTGTGTGTGTGTGTGATGTGTGTGTGTGTGGTTGTTTGTGTGTGTGTGTAAGAGTGAGTGTGAGTGTAGTGTGTGTGCATTGCTTGTGTGGTGTGTGTGCGTGCCTTTGTGTGTGTGAGTGTTGTGGTGTGGTGTGTGTGTTGTGTGTGTGTGTGTGTGTGTGTGTGTGTGAGAGCGTGTGTGTGTGCATGCGTGCATAGTGTGTGAGCGCGTGTCCACCAATTACTGTAACAATATAATACAATAAACCATACCATACAATAACAGTTAAACAACATACAAAAAACCCATCCGACGAACCCTGCAAGACATTCTTCTCAATCACAACACACATCACACACCCACACACAGCACGACAGCACACAGACACACACCACACACACACGTACACCACACATACACACACACAGACGACACACACACACAGACGACACAGACACACACACACACAGACACACACAA
>NC_085857.1:13662974-13687974 GCF_034702125.1 Engraulis encrasicolus
CAGGCAGCTGGAGCAGGACTTGGCTGTCTAGTCATGGTCCATATTTTGTTGGAAAACACCCTCACGTCTGCTCTGCAGCTCCTGGGTGAGGGGTCAAGCACCGAGGTCAGTGTGTGTGTGTGTGTGTGTGTGTGTGTGTGTGTGTGTGTGTGTGTGTGTGTGTGTGTGTGTGTGTGTGTGTGTGTGTGTGTGTGTGTCATAAAAGCAGCCAAGGGAATAGCCATAGTAAAAGAGGGTGTACGCAAGAGATCATAAAATGGGTGGGCCCAGAAAACAATTACCAGTAGATGGGCCAAGCCCAAACATCACATCTGTGGCAGGGCTCCAGAGTGCGACCAATTTGGTCGCATATGCGCCCATTTTTTTCAATGGTCGCCTAAAAAAATATTTTTAGGCGCACCGGTGCGACCAGCCATCAGTAGAACAAAATCAATTACCAAACAAACGTTTTAATATACATAAAATTAATAGTCATTCTACAGTAGTGGCCCATCATCACACAATAAAACGTGTCGATGCAGTCATTCCTTCAACTCCGCTGAACTACTGGTAGCTTTCTCCCCCTTCCTCGTTCACAGGCAGCCCGACGTTTCAGAATAGAATGTTCGACTTCGCTCAACTATCCGAGTTCACATGTGCCAGCGAGTTTTGTGTTCTCAACCAGGCGAGTTTTGCAACGGACGAGAGTTACAATCACGGTAAAAACAGCAAAATGACTTGAGGATATTTTAAACACGAGAGAGTCACAATCACGGGGAGAGAGTCACAATCACGGGGAAATACTAAATGGCTTGAGCGGATATTAAACATTGCCACACAAAAACGCAGATGGGTGCAGATAATTGCCCGTTTCAGCCGCGTGCAGAGCTGACAAACAAGAGGTGACGCGCTAGTCTGTCGGGACTTCTGTGAGTTTTTTTGATAGCGTCTAGGGCAGGCTACATACTGCCTCTATCAGTCGGCAAGGCATCGTTCATGCACCTCGAGACAGCACGAGAGAGAGGGGGGGGGGGAGAGAGGGTGTGTGTGAGTGAGCGAGCGAGCGTACTGGTGCTGTCGTGTCTGTTCGTAGCGCTTGCTAAGATACCACAATCATTATGCAGAGGGAGCGCTCAAAAACGGGGAAATAGACAAAACCCAATTCACTTCAGATTCCACTGTAAACATGGGCTAGGCTATTTGTGTCTAATGATTTAAAAAATCATGACATTTTTAGCAGGGTTTGTTAAAAAAAATCTATCCATCCATCTATCCATCCATCCATCCATCTTCATTGTAACTCTGTGCTTGTGCCGTGTGCGTAGCCTTATTGCAGAAAAGGCAGGTATGTTGATGTTACTAGTCACATACTGACTAAAAGGCTACTAATTTGGTCTTTTCTACCAGCCAAACTGCTTGTATCCAAGATGTGTTAGTTAGGTAGCCTACTGTCATGTCTTTTAAAAGGAGCACATTTAGGAGACTAGCCTATAGCACATGAAAGGCTCCAGGTCTTTTAAAATATTACAACAATAATAATAATAATAATAATAATAATAATAATTATTATTATTATTATTATTATTGCTATTGTTATTATTTGAATTATTATTTTTTAAAGCTGAGGTGCGTGTGTGTATGGGGTGGTGAAAACATTTGGGTGCACCTAAATTTTGTGCTGGTGCACCTAAAAAAATGTTTTAGGCGCACCAGTGCAACCAGTGCAAAAAGTTAGTCTGGAGCCCTGTGTGGGATTACATCATGTCGTCAGCATCGGCATCCAGCACCTGCTTTAAAAGTTTCATGTGGTCAAGTAATTACTACGACTTTGACCTTAGCCAAAACACATACAGCACCTTAAGATTATTTTATTATTGATGGTTGGACTTTGGATGGACTTTGTCCAAACGGTGGACTTGATGTCTTTATGTCTGATGAAGAGTAGAGGCCTATGGCTTATTTTGTTGGGACGGCCAAGGAAACAATTAGGGAGGTGGACCAGAGTCAAATGTCATGTCTGGTCTGAAGATTAAAAGTTTCTATGTTCATCAATCACCTATTGTGTTCATGTCTTTGCAAGTGTGGTGGAAATCGTCAAAAATGGGCGGGACCTAGAAAACAATTAGGTGGACCACCAAGCCAAATAATATCTGAAAGTATGTGCACAAATAAGTCCAGCACTTAAATGTTTGATGTGTATGTGTACTTTAGGGCCTGGCTGGCCCCAACAAAAACCATTACTCAACAGATTATTATTTACATTGCTTAAGTATCATAATTTATGATAGCAGTCTGGGGAAGGGGGCGAAGACAGGGTCATAAAATGGGGTGGTGTCCCAGAAAACGATTAAGTGAACCAAGCCCACCCCCTAAAAACACATTACTCAACACATTATTTTCATTACTACTGCAGCAATCAATCGAACGGATAGACCGTGTTGATTGGGTGGGTTTGATTGATTGATTGACAAGTGGGCGGGACACGAGACCAACAGAGCACACCAGTGGCCACGCCTTAATGAGGATACAGCACTGATAGCTATCTGACTCATCTCTCTCTCTCTCTCTCTCTCTCTCTCTCTCTCTCTCTCTCTCTCTCTCACTTTCCCTCTCTCTCTCTCTCTCTCTCTCTCTCTCTCTCTCTCTCTCTCTCTCTCTCTCTCTCTCTCTCTAACTCTCTCTCTCTCACTTTCCCTCTCTTTCTATCTCTCCCTCATATCTCCAGGTGCCTCGTTCCTCTTATCATGTTGGGCTACAGGCTAGTAGCTTGCTGTTGGCACTATTGGTGAGAGAAAGCCTAAAACATTTCTCTCTCTCTCTCTCTCTCTCTCTCTCTCTCTCTCTCTCTCTCTCTCTCTCTCTCTCTCTCTCTCTCTCTCTCTGTTTGTCTGTCTGTCTGTCTGTCTGTCTGTCTGTCTCCTCTCTACACTACCCCAGCCATCCCATGGCTATGCCTTGATGATATATAGGCGCTAATACACATGCACTCTCCCTTTCTCTCTCTCGTTCTGTTCTGTTCTTTCCTTCCGCTCTCTCTCTCTCTCTCTCTCTCTCTCTCTCTCGCATGAGGCCAGTTGAGGGGAGCAGTGTCCTGCGGCCCTGCCTGGCTGCCTGACTGAGTGCCTCCGTACAGTTGAGTTCCGCTGCCCTGGCCTTTAAATATCACCACTCTACTCTCTCCCTCTCTCATGCATACGGACACACACGCTCACAGTCACAGTCACAGACACACAGACACACACACGCACACACACATACACACACACACACACGTACACAAACACACACACACACACACACAAACACACACACACACACAAACACACACACACAAACAGGCAAGCACGCACACCACACGCACACATTGGCATGCACAGACACAGACTCACACGCACACATTTTTTGCCCCGCCACTGTATGCCCCATGTGGTTGCTTTCAGCCAAGTCTGTTTCTGGTGGCTAAACTAACAGGACAAACACACACACACACACACACACACACACACACACACACACACACACACACACACACACACACACACACACACACACACACACACACACACACCAGTTCACTGCACGCACCATGTGCTTGAAGCCTTGCTTTGCTAAACCAACTGGACAGGGCCTCTGCTGACTGCAACAAAAAATAGCAAACAAGTGAGCACATTGCTTTGCTTTGCTTCGCTTTGCTCCAGATAAAAGCTTTGGCATAAAAGCTCCTGACAAAATGCATAACGTTTTGCTATCAGCTGTTTTTCTGACTGCACCTGATTCCTATGAGGCATGCTAAAACAATGTTATGGTTCAGCAGCAATGTGGTCCAGTCTTTGCTCATTTGAATGCAACATTAAAGGAAAGCCAGTGCAAAAAATGGAGAAAAAATGTTTTTTTTTAGAAAAAACATTGTAAATTGCAAATGGTGTAACTGCTATGTAATACCATACAATACCATACGAAAGTGTTGTACTTACAAAACAAAATTCACTTTTACTTTTGACGCCTCTGCACTCAACAGCCTAATACAGCGCAATAGCCTACTAGCATTCCAGCACTTCAATAATCATCTCAGTACAATAGAGAATACTCGAGGAGAATAAAAGGAGGAGAGAGGAGAAAAAAAAAGAAAGCACAGACAGAGCGCCACAGTAACCCCTTATAGCACGGCGTAACAGTCATTGAAGATAGGGCTGGGCAATATGACAATATATATCGTTATCGTGATATAAAAGTGTGTATCGTGACCTTTATCGTTTATATCGTGATAGTAATTTTATCAAATGTATACAATTGAATATCATTTAACTACATTTCATATTGTCACAATACACACTATAAGTTCATGTAACTGTAAAAATATCAATAAAAAGATCCATTTTAAAGAAAGGTTGTTTTGCGACATGAACAAATAAAGAGCAAATAAAGAGAATAACTGAAAACGTATGTAATTGTGCTATATCGTGATATATATCGTTATCGTGATATAAAGTAATCCTTATCGTGATATTGGTTTTTTTCCATATCGACTAGCCCTTGTACTACACTACTATGACATAACACAAGACCCTTTAACACTGTCTAATGCAATAGACAACTTGGTCATTACCATTCTGGTAACAGCAAATGTATAACGCCGTGTCTCAACGGGTTAAACAACACAGGAGTGGAATGACAGAGGATCAAACCAGACGGAGGCCACACCACGCTGCCCTCCATTCATCCATCCATCCATCCATCCATCCATACCTCTCTTTCATCTCTCCTCCTCGCTCTCCTTTCATCTCTCCCGTATGTCTCTCTCTTCTTCCTTCTCATTTATCCATTTCCCTCCCTGCCGCTCTCTCTCTCTCTTTCCTTCCTTCTCGACCTCTCTTCATCTCTATTTCATCCCTCCTTCTCCTCCCTCTATCCCCTCTTTCCGTCTTTATCTCTCTGCCCTTTTCACTCCTCTTTCCCTTCCTCTTCTCTATCCATTTCCCCGTCTGCTCCTTGCACTCTCCTTCCTGCTCGACCTCTCTGCATCCCTGTTTCATCTTCCCTCCTCCCTCTCCATCCCTCTCTCCATCACCCCTTCATCTCTCCATGTCTCATTCTCTGACCCCCTCGCACTCTCTTTCCATTTTGACATCTCTTCATCCCTCTCTCATCTCTCCTCCTCCCTCTGCATCACCTCTTCATTTGTCCATTTCCTACCCATATCCCTTGCTCCATCCTTCCTTGTTAGCCTCTCTTCATCCCCCTTTCATCTCTCGTCCTCCCTCTCCATCACCTCTTCATCTGTTCATTTCTCCCTCCCTACATCCCACACTCTCTCTCCTTTCATCTCTACCTCTCTTCATCCCTCTTTTATCTGTCCTCATCCCTTTCCATCCATCATTCTCTCTCTCTCTCTCTCTCTCTCTCTCTCTCTCTCTCCCCTCCCCTGTGTCCTCTGGCCATAATACTTCATACATGAGAACCCCCCGTGAAGCGCCAGAGGAGCAGAGTGTCAGCAGAGAGGAAAAAGAGAGGTGGATAGAGACACTGAGAAGGAGAGAGAGAGAGAGGGAGTGAGGGACAGGGAGGGAAATGGATAGAGAGAGCAGGAAGGGGATGGGGGGAGGGAGGAGGAGGTGGTGGGTGAGTGCTCAGTGTAGAGGAAGAGATATATTGGTGGATCAGGAGTGAGGGGGGGTGAGGGGGTGAGAGGGGGTGAGAGAGGGGGGGAGAAAAGGATGACAGAGAGAGAGCAAGAGAAAGAGAAACATGGAATCGGAGGATGAAGTAGGAAGAAAGAACAAAAAAAGAAAGAAAGAATTAGAATGAAAGGGATGAGGTGAAAAGAAAGACAGAGAGAGGAGGAGGGACGGAGGGAGGGATGAACAAGGAAAGAGAGAGAGAGGAGTGTGTGTCTTTTCCTCCTGTGTGTGTGTGTGTGTGTGTGTGTGTGTGTGTGTGTGTGTGTGTGTGTGTGTGTGTGTGTGTGTGTGTGTGTGTGTGTGTGTGTGTGTGTGTGTGTGTGTGTGACACGGGGGCAGCGGTGATTAATGACTCCCCTGTGACTACCCTCTGGGATCCCTCAGGTGGCAACCCCACACTCTAATAAGACTGGAGAGAGAGAGAGAGAGAGAGAGAGAGAGAGAGAGAGAGAGAGAGAGAGAGAGAGAGAGAGAGAAAATAAGAGATAGAATGGAATATGGAAAGGGGAGAGAGAAAGAGATGGAGAGAGATAGAGAGAGAGAGAGAGAGAGAGAGAGAGAGAGAGAGAGAGAGAGAGAGAGAGAGAGAGAGAGATGGAGAATGATCAAATGAAGATGAGACAGAAAGGGTGGAAGAGAGGGGGCGTGGCAGAAAGACGAAAGAG
The DNA here is from genome assembly GCF_034702125.1 of Engraulis encrasicolus. NCBI lineage: Eukaryota > Metazoa > Chordata > Actinopteri > Clupeiformes > Engraulidae > Engraulis > Engraulis encrasicolus. The sequence continues at coordinate 13,669,297 of NC_085857.1, forward strand.
ATCCCTAGTAGGGAGGAAGAGAGAAGCAGACAGAGAGAGACCGAGAGAGGAAGAGAGAGAGGGGAGAAAGGGATAGAGAGAGAACGAGAGAGGAAGAGAGAGAGGGGAGAAAGGGATAGAGAGAGACCGAGAGAGGAAGAGAGAGAGGAGAGAAAGGGACAGAGAGAGACCGAGAGAGGAAGAGAGAGGAAGAGAGAAGCAGACAGAGAGAGACCGAGAGAGGAAGAGAGAGAGGGGAGAAAGGGACAGAGAGAGACCGAGAGAGGAAGAGAGAGAGGGGAGAAAGGGACAGAGAGAGACCGAGAGAGGAAGAGAGAGAGGGGAGAAAGGGATAGAGAGAGAGACCGAGAGAGGAAGAGAGAGAGGGTAGAAAGGGATAGAGAGAGAACGAGAGAGGAAGAGAGAGAGGGGAGAAAGGGATAGAGAGAGACCGAGAGAGGAAGAGAGAGAGGGGAGAAAGGGATAGAGAGAGACCGAGAGAGGAAGAGAGAGAGGGGAGAAAGGGACAGAGAGAGACCGAGAGAGGAAGAGAGAGAGAGGGGAGAAAGGGATAGAGAGAGACCGAGAGAGGAAGAGAGAGAGGGGAGAAAGGGACAGAGAGAGACCGAGAGAGGAAGAGAGAGAGGGGAGAAAGGGATAGAGAGAGACCGAGAGAGGAAGAGAGAGAGGGGAGAAAGGGACAGAGAGAGACCGAGAGAGGAAGAGAGAGAGAGGGGAGAAAGGGATGGGGTGGCTGGGAAATACAAGGTGCTGGAGAGATACAGAAAAAAGATGGAGAGGTAAAGGGAGGGAGGGGTTACGAGAGAGAGAGGGAGAGAGATGAAGAGAGAACGAGAAATGAAGAGAGAGAGGATAAGGGGAGGGCGTGGCAGGGAGAGGTGAAGGATGGTTCAGGAAATACCATACAGAGAGAGAGGCCGGGGGATGAAGAGAGAGAGAGGAAGAGGAAGAGGAAGAGAGAGAAAGAGCGAGTGGCAGAGAGAGAGAGAGAGAGAGAGAGAGAGAGAGAGAGAGAGAGAGAGAGAGAGAGAGAGAGAGAGAGAGAAAGAGAGCTAACTACGGTATCTATGTGATGTTAGTAGCCTCTTTATAGCCTATTCTGTTCGCTGCTTCAGAAAATTAGTATGGAAAAATACCACAGCATGCATCACAATTTTACTGCACACATGTCAAAACTTGGCTATTGCCATTCTGACAACAATGAACACTGTCTGTGTCTTTAGGGGTTAAATTGTGTTGACATTTGGAAATTGGGTTTTAAGGTATAATCTGGTGCAGGCCATCCCTTTACTATGTAATTATAATGTACTTTGCACATGGGGTCCCACCCTGATTAAATAAACCAAATAAACTAAACTTAACTAAAAAATAAACACATCAATCAGTCACAATCAGCTAGCCTGGTCTAGATATTGCTCATCATATATTTGCTGAATGCTGCACCTGTGGTGTGAGTGGTCTGGCATCATCACCACCGCAGATGTAATCACATCAACACGCACACACACACACACACACACACACACACACACACACACACACACACACACACACACACACACACACACACACACACACACACACACACACACACACACACACACACACCACAGCACTGCCAAACATGCTGTGCTTTGGTCATACTACTAAATACTAGTTTGTTACTTAGTAAATATTCATGAAAAGCTCCTATTAAAGTGCAGTGTGTTGACAATGTGACGCATGATGCACCAGTGGATTGACGGTAGGGACACATAGGAGGCGAAGCGAGACGAGCGAGGCGAAGAGAGGCGAAATTCAGTGACAGCTCAACCGTCATCAGGTCGTTGCGGCAAATCAAATGGAATGTCACAGTTATATTGTTGATTTGATTGGGCCGCCCCAGGCGAATTCGATCCTCATTTGCATAATGTTAAACTTGGTTTAATTATTTCGCTTCGCTCCTGTTCGCTTGCCTTCGCCTCTCTCACAGGAATGAATGGCGAAGTTCACTTCGCTTGGCCAAATTCGCGTCTATGTGTCCCTACCATGAGTGGGTTGGCTGGCATCATCGATAGAAAGATGTAGTCTTCAAATCAACACACAGCACCACACACACAGCCACACACAATAAAGATATTGATAGTTGATATGGTTACATAAATAATCACGTAGATGGATGGATCTATTCAAGTATTCACAAATGTCTTATGTCTAATGTTTTATTTGTAAAGGCTTACAGTAATTCAGAATGTTCAAAATTGAATGTTTGATGCACTCAAAGACTTGAATGTATGTGTGCGCAGCACCTACGCACACACACACACAGTCACACACACACACACACACACACACACACACACACACACACACACACACACACAGTCACACACACATCCCTCAGCACGAGTCCAGTGAATGCCGTTGAATGACATGAATGAATGATGACTAATGCACGACTCCTCTGCTAATACGTAAAACGTGTCCTTTTATAACAATCTTTATAATGTATATAAAGCAACTGGCCTTCGTTTTCAGTGCAAACTATTTTCATGACTCTTTTATGTTCATATGGAAATCTATTGCTGTGATCAGTCATTTCTCATTACCTAGTCTCTATGAGGGCTGTGTGTGTGTGTGTGTGTGTGTGTGTGTGTGTGTGTGTGTGTGTGTGTGTGTGTGTGTGTGTGTGTGTGTGTGTGTGTGTGTGTGTGTGTGTGTGTGTGTGTGTGTGTGTGTGTTTATTCATGTGTGCATGCATTTGCATTTGCACGTTGTGTGTGTGTGTGTGTGTGTGTGTGTGTGTGTGTGTGTGTGTGTGTGTGTGTGTGTGTGTGTGTGTGTGTGTGTGTGTGTGTGTGTGTGTGTGTGTGTGTGTGTGTGTGTGTGTGTGTTTGTGTGTGTGTTGTTGGGAACAAAATAGCAAGTTTTACATAAGATATGATGGCCGCATATATCTAAGTGGCACTTGCAGCATTGTGTTATATTACTAAAAAGCACTCACATCTTCATCAAGAGGACAGAGCGCAAGCACACACACACACACACACACACACACACACACGCGCACGCTCACACCATTATCCATGCCATTGTGCACAGTATGTATTCAAATACATTGAAAAAGGCAAGTAATCACAGACACACACACACACACACACACACACACACACACACACACACACACACACACACACACACACACACCATTATCCATGTCATTGTGCATAGTATGTATTAAAATACATTGAAGAGGACAAGAGATCACACACACACACACACACACACACACACACACACACACACACACACACACACACACACACACACACACACACACACACACACACACAAACAAACAAGAGCCCCTTAACCATGTGCAGTGCACAGTATGCATAAAAACATTGACGAGGATAAGAGAGCAGCACATGCATGCAAACCACAGAACACACACACACACAGACACAGACACACACACACACACACACACACACACACACACACACACACACACGACACACCACACACACACACACAGACAGTACACACACACACACACACACACACACACGACACACGACACACACACACACACACACACACACACACACACACACACACAAACACAGTATGGGGGTCGACCTCATTATTCTGTGGGGCAGTGCAGGGTCTTTGCACCGCATGCTGCTGAATGTAAACAGAAGCCGTGCCATGCCGTCTACAAAAGGAAATAACAGGAGGAGCCGTGTGTGTGTGTGTGTGTGTGTGTGTGTGTGTGTGTGTGTGTGTGTGTGTGTGTGTGTGTGTGTGTGTGTGTGTGTGTGTGTGTGTGTGTGCAAATGACTACATACAAGTGTGTCTTTGTGTGTGCGTGTGTGTGTGTGCGTGTGTGCGTGTGTGCAAATGACTACGTCTGTGTGTGTGTGTGTGTGTGTGTGTGTGTGTGTGTGTGTGTGTGTGTGTGTGTGTGTGTGTGTGTGTGTGTGTGCAAATGACTACATACAAGTGTGTCTTTGTGTGTGTGTGTGTGTGTGTGTGTGTGTGTGTGTGTGTGTGTGTGTGTGTGTGTGTGTGTGTGTGTGTGTGTGTGTGTGTGTGCAAATGACTGTGCAGGTCATGTGTACGGTAAATGTATGTGTTTGCAATTGAGTGTGTGTGTGTGTGTGTGTGTGTGTGTGTGTGTGTGTGTGTGTGTGTGTGTGTGTGTGTGTGTGTGTGTGTGTGTGTGTGTGTGTGTGTGTGTGTGTGTGTGCGCACGCGTGGTTGCTGTGGTTTGTCACATACGTGTTCTCAGTCTCTGCTCCTCTTCAATGTATACCGCCGGTACATTCTGTACACACACACACATGGGTAAGTGTTGTTTTTGCATGCGCATGACACTGTGTGCATACTGCAAGTGCGTGAGAGAGAGAGAGAGAGAGAGAGAGATAGAGAGAGAGAGAGAGAGAGAGAGAGAGAGAGAGAGAGAGAGAGAGAGAATGTAAAAGAGTGAATGTGTTTCAAAGTAATGATGGATGCAAACGAGGAGGGTTTTTGCAAAGCCATGGGGAGCACTGTATGACTGACTGCAATATCAAAAGACCAACATCAAAATGAAAACACAATGTCCAAGGCAAAATGTCCAAGTGCTCATCATGAATGATCATCAGTGATCACCTGTATACCATTATAAAGACCACATAACGCTGTCATAAACAAGGCAACTGTAGCCCCTTAAAGGATTTATCCGGAGTTGGAACAAGTTTGCCTCATTTTTGCATGTTTGGGATGAAATACAGTCACTCTAGAGCAAAATCAAGGCAAAAGGATGCGTTTTGAGAAAGTTTGATAGTATCACGTTAGCCTCGTTAGCCATATCAGCCATGCAATATGATAGATTGCGGGCATCGTTTCTCGGCGGTTACACACATTTCAAAAACACAACATTTTAACGTCTTGCACAGCTCAAAACAACGTCACACGTACCTCGTAATATGTTGAGGGTATCCACACATAAACCGAAGTGTCCAAAGCCCTTCATGTATTCTTGAAAGGTCTGCAGAATGTGTTTTGTGAAGCTACTACCTTGACAATATCTACAATTACGGTCAAGCCAACTATTTGACACAAAAGTCCACAAAGGAGATTGCCGAGTGCGGTTACTCGCTCTGGAAATAATCACAGCTGATGATGCGATGCACTCGGCAATCTATCATATTGCATAGCTGATATGGCTAACGAGGCTAACGTGATATTATGAAACTTTCTCAAAACGCATCCTTTTGCCTTGATTTTGCTCTAGAGTGACTGTATTTCATCCCAAACATGCAAAAATGAGGCAAACTTGTTCCAACTCCGGATAAATCCTTTAACACATGCTGTTCCACCAGTGGAATGCTGTGATAGTAACAGAAAAAAAAACTTTACCACAGTTACTACACCCCTTTCTCAGTGCAAAGGCTCTTTAGCTATTATTGGTACTTGGTCACATTGCCATTCTGGTAACACCTAATTAATAACAAACAGGGGCCGTATCTTACTGGGTCAAATGCATCTACATGTATGAGAGGAGAGAGGAAGGCATGGGGAGAATTCCTGACCGCCTGTTGCCCTGTAAGCTTAAGTTAATGCACACCATACCATCTGAGGCACGCTGTAATAAAAGGTTAATAACGGCATTACAACTCCACTATGACATAACACAGGGCCTTAATGCACTACGACTCGGTTGATGCCATTCTGGTAACAACACATTTATAATGCTGTGCTTTAACTGCTTCATTACCACAGTTACTACTAGGGCTGGGTATCGCAGCCATGTTCCTGTATCGATTCGATTTCGATTCTTAGGGCTTTGAATTGATTAATCGCGATTCGATTCGATTAATTCCGAATCGATTCAATCCGTTCTCTTCTTGGTGCCAGGATTTCCCTCAAAATATGCTGTTGCCTATTTTTATATAAAAATGTCAAAGGGCTGTGGCTTGACAGTGTTAACAGATTGCTAATTTGTAATAAGAAGGCCTAGGCCTAATTGACTAATACCTACTGGGTATTTTCCATAGACCTAAATTAAACAAAAAGAACAAAAAAAAAAAAAAACGATTTTGTGCCCTGTGAATCGATTATGTGAATTTTAGATTAAACCGATCGATTATCGATTAAATCGATTCTTTTACCCAGCCCTAGTTAACTTACTACACCTCTTTCTCAGTGCAAAAGCCCTTCAGCAATACATTGGTACTTGGTCATTGCCATACTGGTAACAGACAATAAATAACAGGGGCATGTCTTAACTGGGTTAAATGCATCTAAGCTTACATGTATGAGAGGAGAGAGGAGGGCATGGGGAGTGTTCCTGACTGCTTCTATGCATGATATATTCCCACAACAAAATGAAGCAAAGCAGCATTTCCAAGAGGCCCACTGGGCTGATCCTATCCCTATACATTACATTACATTTCACTTAGCTGACGCTTTTATCCAAAGCAACTCACAGTTGTTATTAACAACAGGGTGTTGGTTACAGTCCCTGGAGCAATGTGGGGTTAGATGTCTTGCTCAAGGGCACTTCAGACATGGATGGAGGTACAGGGACAGGTAAGTTAAGGGTCGGATTTGAACCTGCAACCCTGATGTGAAGACCACCTACCTAACCATTAGGCTGATGCCCTCACAAAACAAAACAATACAATACATGCTTTAATGGTAATAGACAGTATTAGAAACACCATAAGTAAACCATGATAAACGCCCATAATCCTGTGCATAATAACACTGTAATAAACTACTTCCATTGTTGTTTACACATATGGAATGACAAGTGACAAGTGACCTCAATCTCATAGCTTGGGAACTCAGGCATACTTGAATTCACAGTAAACAAAACACTGAATGGGCTATGTATCACTGCACAGCGTGACTGTAAACAACAAGCCATGAATTGAAATGTGACAGACTGATACAGGAAGAACTGGGGGACAGAAGTGGAAGAACTGGGGAAAAACACAAAAACATTGCAAAAACGCAAAGTACCCATTTGATCTTAACACCATTTCACCATTTTCTAAACAAACAATGCACCACCTAAGCTTACAACATGTTTATTCATTTTAGATGCCCAGTCTTGGTTAGTATCCTCTGGTACCCTCTGCACAACACTGTAACTGGATCACCAAGATATTGACACTGTTTACCAGGAATTATCCATCCCAAAAGGCAGCCACACACACACACACATCACATCCTGTCCTGTGCCCCCCTAAGCGGTGAGAGACTCGACCCCGACTGAACCCATGCTCCATAGGCTTGCTAACGCCAGCCAGCCAGCCTTTTCTGGGTTATTGGAGCATTGCTTGCAAATCCCCCGTCACGTCAGCCAGGCAGGCAGGCAGGAACTTCATTGACTGCTTTGCTTCGCTTAGCTAGCGAATAGGGGGTGCCGCTTGCTCGCTCTCTCACTGCCATAGAACTACTACCACACGTAGTAGGCTACTATCTTTTTAACGCCGGACAAAGACTGGCTGATAAATGGTTGATATTATAGGGTGTATGTGCAGTGATGTATGCGTGAATCGTGCGCCGGTTCTGTGTAAAAGCTGTAGGATAACAAAGCAAAGATAATGTTGACCTGTTGAAAAATCAACTGTCCACCAACGGGAATCGACCCCAACGTGCGAGTGAAGAACAGGGCGATGGCATGTGCGTGTGAAATAGGTCACTCCATCGTCGACCACAATTTAAAACAGTAGTTCTAACCCGTGGTGCATACCACTTTATATTTTACACACCAGATGGATGTTGACAACACCGGACTCCAATAATTGTTAGTCAGTGTGTGGCACACACTACCGTTAATCGCTATGGCTACAAGCTAATAAGGAGTAGTGACCATAGCCTGGAAAGCTAATGCCTAAAAATACAAACTTCGGGCGCAGCGAGCTAGCGCGCGTGTAAACAAACATACAAACTCTAAATCCACTGAACAACAGAAACACGCCCTTCTCTTGGCTCTCTCGCTTCTAGTATGAGTGAAGCTGAAAGCCGTTGTGATTTTGTAAAACAATCACGACAGGCTCTGCATGTCATTTCTGAGTGACAAGTCCCACATACCAGTTTTCCCATGTAACGTTTCTGATATTGTAGCTCAGCTCAGAGTTAACAACCACGCAATAACATTAGCAGCTATGTGAGGACCGTTTCCCCGCTTTTTTCTGTCTTTGGTCAAACCCATTAGAATAGCACACACCCTTGGGGAACAATGGTGTAGATTTCAAATTAACCAAAACATGCTGCTGATACAAACAAAAGCTAGATAGACATAGAGGCAACTTGTCCTACCTTGGAACACAGCTTGGAGACGAACGGTCTATTTCCCATGTTGCGAAAAGGTTCATAGGCACAGGCATGGGACCCGAACCTGCCGAGGCTGAACCCGAACCAGCAGCCCCGCTTGGGGCTCCGGGAGCGGCGGGGACAAGCATTGGGACAGGTCCGCCACCACCACCTCCGCTGCCTGGATTCAAGAAGGCGGCACGTACCCCTCCTCTCTCTACAGCCGCCGCCATCATCGCCTCTCAGAGATCACAGCTCTGGCTGTCTGTTTCTGGATCTCGTTCACTCACTCCACTAGTCCCTACAACTGAGGCAAACTCGCTCTTCCCCCCTCCGGTAGAAACATCACTGATAGAGGAACAGGGATTCGCGACTGGCTGATAGGCGGAGCCTAGACTAGTCTACAGACGAGGCATTTTCAACCGTTAAACGCTAGGGGCGTATTTTGAAATGCATGCCCAGTTCTGTTATGTATACTTTTGTATTACGATAACTCTCCTCATACAGCGAGAATTATTCCCCGCACATTCATAGCGTCTCTCACATAGAGTCACGTGTTGTTCAACATTCATTTATCATTTGAACTATCAAAAAAACAGACCAGCTACTTTTAACCACCCATTTTGACTCATGTACGTTTTGTCAGAGCCGTATATATCTCTATATAGGCCAACGGCTATGCGTTTTGTTGTGCAGTAGTGCCATCATGTGGTTGTACAGGGGAAATGCAAGAGGAACAATCATTTCAGTCCAGATGGTCCATTACACCAGCCTTCAAAATTCAGAAGTAGCCTACTACTGGTAGGCCTACAGGTTATTACATTGTTGTTACAACAGTTATTACACTGTACCTAATGAGAGGAAGGTAGGTCAACCTATTGTTACATGAGGTGGGCCTACATATGACATAACTAGGCTACATGCAGGGTTGCCAGATGAGGCTGATGATTTCCAGCCCAAAAAATGTTCAAAATCCGCCCTAAAAACCCGCCCAATTCTATTGATTTATATGGCAAAAAGTGGGCAGGTTTTTCTGATAGATGCCATTTTTACCCGCACACGGCCATCCTAAGCAGCCCAATTGGGCGGGAAACAGCCCAATCTGGCAACACTGGCTACATGCATTGTGGTGATGAGGACCCTATAAAAGAATATTATTGAAAAGTCAAACCACAAAGTTGATCCAGCCAGTTCCGAATCCGCTGTTCAAATACACTGGTCTCAGTGAAGTCAGTCACACATGTGTTGTAAGGAAACTGGGGCAGGTTTTTTTTTAGCTAAAACCTACCAAAGCAAGCTAAGAGCTGGCTAGCATTGCAATGAAAAGGGCTATAAAGCACAAAAAATCACCCCACAATCAGCTCTTCGGCTCTTAGTAGACCTACTTGTGTGGCCTCAGCCAAGTTCTAGAAAAGCTACAGGCTACTTCCCAGGCCTGTCAATGACAAACACGGCAGTCAATCAATCATCCTCTCAGTGAAAGTGCTGTGAAGGCCCCGAGCTATAGACTACACTCATGCCTTCACATGCCTCTACGACGATAGAGGGCTAAAAGCCTAGTACGCAAGCCTCTGGAAAGAAGAAAAAAAACTAATTACGACATCCTGTACTTAAGTCCAGCAGGGATTGTCAATCTTTTTTTTTTCTTTTTTTTTTAAAGGGAAGAACCTCTGATGCAGCCGAGAATTGTGAAGCTATTGCGTTGAAAGAACATTTTTCACTGCCCCCCTGCAGGCCTGCACTGGTAATCAGACATACAGGGCACTTTGCACCCTGCACTTGCACGGGTGAGGCATAAATACAAGTTCGTTGTGCAGTGTGCAGTGTGCAGTGTTCACAATGACAATGGGAGTTGTCACAATGACAATGGGAGTTGGAGTTTCCCAATGGGATTTCACTTCACCTTCCTGGTGGACCAGTAGCCCTAACCTAAGGGCTGTTCTTTCCCCTTTAAAAACCAGCCTCAATTTAGAAAGCAGCCTATTGGCATTGGCCCATCATAGCCCCATAATATCACGCCGTCCCATCTGAGGCACGCTGTAATAGTGAGGGGTGTTAAGTCAATATTCCATAAGAATCTTTCACTTGGTGATGCAAGCACCAAATCAGGTACACAGGTTCTCCAGGGCCTACTCTCCCAGAAAAGGTCGCTATCCAGGTGAAAAAACAAGATGGCGGCCATTTTTCAAGATGGCCGCCTCATTAAAGGTGAAAAAAGCTGTTTTCGTCTTAGAATGCCAAGTAATCAAGACGTGATGGAAATATTAAAATGTATGAATTCTGACCAGGACAACTTAATAGTATCAATATTTCATCACAAAATGGCCACCACTTTTCAAAATGGCAGGCCTTACATGACTGAAAATGCATATTTATGACATACAGCTGTCCGATAGCAGGTATTCTGTATCCTCTTACTGCAGTAGTGGTCGGCGGCAACCCTATTTACTTGCTGAAAATGCTTAACTACATCTTAACAACATTGCTATGACATTACAGAGAGCCATAGTGCTGCGCTAAGGGGTTAATACATACTAACCTTGCCATCACTGTTGGAATAGAATGTTTAATTTTGTTTACATTCTGTATTAGAGTGATGTTATAGCACAACCAGGGCGGTGTACAGATCGCACGGGACTTAAATGACACTGGATGAACGATCAGGCTGGGTATAGGGCAGAAGTTGCCTGATTTTCATAGACTTCAGATCACATACCGCGATTCTGGTCTGACCAGGACTATAACGATTAGCGTGTCCATACAGGGTGAACTTTGTTTCCATGTCCTGGTTAACCCGCCTCCCTCGGCTTGCTACTGGTTGAGGGCTGTGCCGAAGTTTAAACCAAACATTTCTTAGCCCAATAGGTTGTGTGCTTAGCCCCCTGCTGTTCACGCTGCTGACACATGACTGCACAACGACCCATTGCACTAACCATCTGATGAAGTCTGCGTACGATATAACACTGGTGGGCCTCATCACTAAGGGTGACGAGACTCACTACAGAGAAGAAGTAGACTTGCTGGTCAGATGGTGCAAGGACAACAACCTCCTACTGAATGTCAACAAGACCAAGGAGATTGTTGTCAACTTTCAGAGGGGCCAAAAACAACTGTTACCACTGACCATCGACGATGATGTTGTGGAGAGTGAGCAGCACAAAATTCCTTGGAGTGCACATCAGTGACGACCTCTCTTGGACCACAAACACATCATCACTGGTGAAGAAGGCCCAACAGCGCCTCTACTTCTTGCGCAAACTGAAGAAGGCAAGTGCTACACCCTCCATCATGACAGCATTCTACAGAGGAACCATCAAGAGCATCCTGACCAGCTGCATCACAGTGTGGGGAGGAGGTTGCACAGAGCAAAACAGGAAGACACTCCAGCACATTGTGAACACAGCATAGAAGATCATTGGAGCACCACTCCCCTCCCTGCAGGACATTTACACCACCCGCCTCACCCGAAAAGCACTGATGACCACCAAGGACATAGGTCACCCTGCACACCAACTGTTCAGTCTCCTGCCCTCTGGAAAGAGGTACAGATGCCTCCGCTCCTGTACTACCAGGCTGGCGACCTTCATACACCAACCAATCAGGATGCTGAACTCTTAACCTGCCCTCCTATCACTGATAGCCCCCCCCCTCAACACTGAATTGTGATTGCACATTCTACTTGCACTAACTCAAAACACACACACACACACACACACACACACACACACACACACACACACACTGAACTAACTCAAAAGCACACACAAACATGCACACACATATTGCTGCTGCTTCATGCCTGTTACTTAATGACTGTACTGGATACCAACTAGTTGTAAATATTGCACATTACAATTGCTTACTTTATATTTATTATTATTTCACAATGCTACTATCACCATGTCAGAATCGTCACAATAGGACATAACTGAAAATGTACAACAATACCTCTTCTTAATACATGTTCTATGTATGCCTGTTGTTGCCCAGTCTTGCACTTTATATCTCTGTAAGGGTATTGTATAACCCTTGCAAAATGCAAATTGAAAGCCCTGCCACCTGGGGGTGGCAAAAGGAAAGTTCTCTGGTCAAAGCTTCCTGCAATTGCGGAGAGTTGCCAGTAACTGACAAAATGTGGATGCAAGACTGACTGCTGAGGAAGATGCAAATGCTATTGCTTTAGCCTCAACTGTACACAGCTCCTGCAAATGTGAGGACTAAAAAGAGCTAATCCAACATGTGCATCAGAGAGTTTTCCTACCCAAACAACAAACATGTAATCATTATAGGCATACTGTTTTTGTAATATTTAGAATCATTCAGTGAGTGTTAGTTTACTTACATGTAATTACGAAAATACTATCATTTTCAATATTTTATGAGTGTATAATGTCAATATAATGTAATATGTCAATATTTTTGAGTGTATAATTGAATTTGCCATGCTCAACATAATATATTTCCATACATAAATATTCAAAATATGATCAGTCAATCAAAATATACATAAAAGCCATTTAAAAGCAGTTCAATTGGCGGCCATCTTGGAAAATGGCCGCCATTTTGTTTTTTTTCACCTGGATAGCGACCTTTTCTAAAAGGGTAGGGTCTGAAGCACCTCTGAACCAAATTTGATGCTTGTATCACCAAGTGAAAGATTGTTTGAGGTATTTGCTGCACTAGTAATAGTCATTGAAAGGTTCATTCCCATTAGAGGATGACATTTTTCAGGAATTCCCGTGGGTCCCGTGGGTCCTGTGGGATTCCCGCGGGATGGGAGTCAAAATTTTAAAGATGAACGGGAGCGGGCAGGAGCGGGAATAAAGATGAATGGGAACGGGCAGGAGCGGGAATAAAAATGAACGTGATCGGGAATGCCGCTTATTTTTTCTTTAAAAAGCAAACAAAAAAGCCTCATTTTTTTGATGAAACGGGATAGGGGTTGATTTTGAGTGGGAGTGGGCAGGATTGGGAGACGGGATGGGATTTGTTTCTTTTACTCCAGTCCGGGATGGGACGGGATGGGATTTTTTTCTGGGAACGGGATGGGACAGGAGTGAAAATCCATTCCCGTGTCATGCTCTAATTCCCATAGTGCTAGGCCTACTCTACTATGACATAACACAGGGCCTTTAGTAGCCTAATGTAATACGACTCGGTCATTGCCATCCTGGTAACAACAAATGTGTAATGTAGTCGTGTTTTAACGGGTTAACTTATGTAAGAAGAGCCTATGTAATAACCTCATTGTCACTAAAATTGTTATGACCATGTAAATAAAAATTAAATTGACCTAAATTTTCACTTAAGGCTCTCTGTAATGCATAGCAATATTATGATGTAGCCTAGTTGAGCCTTTCTAGCAAAGTGTGAATGGGCCCGCTGACAGACCTACTCGCACAAGGGACCCAATAGTTTGACGCCCTTTCGGTACCGTCACATGGTAACAAACATTTCAAACAAGCAATTTAGGGTTAGGTTTAGGTTTAGGTTTAGGGTTAAGGTTAGGTTTAGGTTTAGGTTTAGGGTCGTATGACATAAGGCGTAAGTACCGAAAGGGCGTCGAATTAGTTAGTCCCATTCGCACAATCCACAACCCATCCGCACAAAAAATGGCCAGGCCGGCACTAGCATGGCCTAACAGTAGGGCACTGGGTTACTACGCCCGGGTCATTTGCCAGTCCTTCACTGCCTCTCTCTCCCCACTCGCTTCCTGTCCCTCTCTCGCTATCCTATCACAAATAAAGGCATAAAAAGCCCTAAAACATATCTTTAAAAAAAAAAAATTGCCAGGCCATTTCTACAGGTCCCAACAAGCGGCTGCCTGGCTAGCCTGGTGACAAGATGCACCTCTGTATGCGAGCACACCTCAGGGGGTGGGGAACCTATGTCTCGAGGGCCGTTTACAGCCCTTGAGGCCATTTTATCCGGCCCCCGACATAATTTTAATGTTATGCAGCTGCACACAAAATATGAGATATTTTGTAAAGGAATCTTAGAAATTACATTTTCAATACAATTAGGTTATATCCAGGGGACCTAGAGAAGGTGGGGTCTGTTTTAAAGGTGGTTTCCTTCAAAGAAAGGCCTAAAGTGCAGGGGGAAATCCTGGTTTGTGTTCATAGTACGGCCCTCAGAGGGCTTTTACGGCCCTTGGAGGAATTTGAAGTGGCCCTTCGAATGAAAAAGGTTCCCCACCCCTGGGATAGAGGAACAGATATAGAGCATGAGTGAGGGGGTACTCATCATAATATTATGGAAAAAAGGCTTTGGGGGTACGCAGGACAAAAAAGGTTGGGAAACACTGGTCTAATGCTGCATGGTGTGGTGCTCCGGGCAACTGTCTACTCTCCTAAAAAGATAAATATATATGCTTCAAAGATCTGGAACTCTTTGCACAGCCAGGTTCCAGGTGCTGGTGAAGTGCAGTCATCAGTAGGCTAATCCATAGTAAAGGAGAAGGATCACCGCACACTGGTGGACTTAGTTTTGCTGTTTTTATTTAGTTCACCTAAATAAAAACAGCAAAACTAAGTCCACCAGTGTGCGGTTATCCTTCACTATGGATAAATATATATGCTGTATATATTTTACAACTCCATAAATTCAGTCAGAAGCGGAGGCAGCTTTGGCAGGGTGCAGTCTGAGAGAGTAGAGAGAGAGAGAGGTTCCATTGGCCCATTGTTTCCAGGTTCTATTATTGCAAGGGGGAGGGGGGGAAATCCCCCTTTAGGCAGACCTAAGCAGACCTAAGGACTGTTCTATTCAATGCTATGAGTATTATGACACGTCCCTTTAGGCAGACCGGAACCTGGTCACGTTAGGTGCCCATAGCAACCTATTATGTTGGCATATCTCTACTTAAAGAATCTCTGGTGCAGTTGTTAAATTTTGGGCGGGTCGACTGTGGGAATTGTTATTACATCATCGCTACATAGGGCTCTAAATCAGTGTTTCTCAAGCTTTTTCAGATCGAGGACCACTTTGTCCCCCAAAAAATGTTTAGGGACCACCTGTCAACGGAATTGACAGTTGACGGGTGCTAATTTCGATGCAGATCACTTACTTCTTACTCAAATTTACAAGCCTGACATATTATGGTGAAAATGAGACATCAGCTATGTTTAGCTTTGTAATAATATTACAAATATTGTCTACTGCTATACTTGTCTTGGAAAAGTAGAAATCCTCTCGCGAACCACCTGAGATCTGTCGCGGACCACCTGAGATCTGTCGCGAACCACTAGTGGTCCCCGGACCACACTTTGAGAATCACTGCTCTAAATTAACTTTTTTCTTCACCAGCCAAAATGGTTAGAAGATGTTACGTAATCTTACTAACCAAACACATACATTATATACTGACTAATGGGAAAATGTGGCTAGTAAGCTGGTATTTTCTACCAGCCAAACTGAAATTTCACCAGCATTTGGCCGGTTGGCTTGTGCTAATTTAGAGACCTGCGGATACATATGACTGACTAACATTTTTCACCTCAGTGAGCGAAATATAACCTATAACGAAAAAAATGCTGTTGTTGTTGTTGTTGTGTTGTTGCTGTTGTTGCTACTGCTGCTCGGGTAGGCCTACATTTTGTTTGTTACAGAGTATATAGGTGCCCAGCTCAAGGGCACTTCGCGTGAAGTCTAGGGGTATTCCTTTCTATTGGTCAGGGTTGCATTCCCCAAAAGCCCGTAGGTAGTACTTCATCCTAAGTAAGTAGTACTTAAGTATGAAGGGACTTGGGTAATATACCACATCACTAGAAGTTTTTTGTATAGGCCTACACATTATATTTTTGTCTCGCACATGCAAATAAAATGGTTGCGCCAAGTGCATGTGCGAGGTAAAATAGTTTATTTATAAACTTTAAGAGATGATTTGAGACCAATTTCTGATATATTGACTAGGAGGCCCCTCATACGTACTTAAGTACTACATAAAGGTACACTGTGCAGGAAATGGTCAAAAAAGGTACTGCAACTATGCTGGAAAAAAGGTTCGCACACTTTGGATTTTTTCTTCTTTAAGTTATTTTTTCTTCTTTTTATTTATCCATTCATTGGCAATGAAGTAACTCTCTACAACTGCAACTATGCTGCTCATTGAAACTGGGCTGCCTATTGCCAAATTTGATCTTTTAATGAAAGTTAAGTAATAAACTAATATTTTCTAGTATGGCCCAAGTTCAGTCATTGTTGCTGCTAAACATGTTCTGGAAATTCAAAATGGCGGACCATGGAGCAGATCCCTCCTACCTCCTACATCACAAGTCTCCTCACCCCATACAATCCCACCCGCACACTACGCTCCACTGACTCACTCCTCCTTACAGTTCCCTCCACACACCTGCGCACCATGGGCGACAGGGCATTTAGTGTTGTTGGCCCCAAACTTTGGAACTCACTCCCACTGTCTCTTCGTCAGTGTTCCACACTATCTACTTTTAAATCTAAGCTGAAGACACACCTTTTCATTTCTGCTTTTCCACTTCAGTGACAGGCACTTCCACTTTATTTTAATCATCAGTTTATTTTTAATTTTACATACTATTTTTTTTTTTTTTTTCCCTCATTTTATTTTATTTTCAAATGCATTCTACTTCTTTTTCTTACTTGAAAACATTTATCTTTATTGTACTTTTATTTCTATTTTATTTTTGCATTTTAATTACTCTCCTATTGTTAATTCACTGAAGCTTTGTTTTACTTTCCCTACTGTTATGTATTTGTTTTGATTGTAAAGTGTCCTTGGGTATCTTGAAAGGCGCTCAAAAATAAAATTTATTATTATTATTATTATGTATGAAAATTGCCATTTTTCCAGTCATAATGAATACTTAAAATTTGATGGTAGTGGTAAGTATTCATGAAAAAGGTGACAGTATGGGTAGCATGGATTCTGTAAATAAACAACTAAAAATCTTACACAGTGTACTTTTAAGAGTTTTTGGGAAACGCAACCCTGGATTGGACGTGAACCTGCAAACCTCAGACCTACTTCCTCACCAGTAGGCAGGGCAAACTAAGGCCCGCCCGACGACCAAATGCTGTCCACTAATCTGTTTCCTGCAGCATTTCATGAAAAGCCCAACAATTCTGTTTCAGAACTGGTGTGCCAACTTGCCATATTTAGAAAACATGCAGGAATTCAGGAGTGCTTCAGGGTGTCCACCTGTTTTCTTGGTGCTCATCAGTGTAGGGACTCTCAAACTTGTGCAGGGTAGAGGAAATCAGAGGCACTTTGTGTAATTTTTATAAATTTTTTATATGCATGGTAGCCAAATAAAAAAGTGTAACAAATTCACTCTGGTGTGCCAGATTTGTTAATACCACATCACCAAACAGTCCCGGATGAGAAAGTATGTATGTATGCATGTATACAGAGTAGAACTGTCACTAGAAGCAGGTTAAAAACGGGTGCTGTTCATTCATTTTGCATTGGCCCATGGATGCTTCAAGATGACTTTTTCCAGTAGTAGGCCTGCAAGCAGAAAACGTTTGCCCATCCCTGCAGGGCTGGACTGGCCATCTGGCATAGTGGGCATTTCCTGATGGGCCCGCACCCTCTTGGGCCCCTATTTTCAGAAATGTTTAAAAAAAAAAAAAAAGGAAATCTGAAAAAAGGGGCCCACGAGGGTGCAGGGCCCACTGGGAAATCAATTCTGCGCCGCTAATTATGATGGGCCCCTTCAAGCCAAAAGTACCCGGGCCCCATTTTTCCCCCTCTCCAGCCCTGCATTCCTGCATTAGGCCATGACCTTGATTTGTTTGATTGGCCGAGTGTGTGGTGTTTTGGGGTTTGGTCCACTTTTCTGTGGTGTAGGGCTATGTCAAAACAGCAAGCTGCAAGATCAATATGCCCCTGCCTGAAAGCATTAAAATCATTAGTTTTCTCTGAGCCCAAGCCATTAGGGGACATTTAAAACAAAAAGGGCCAGTGCAATGGTAGGGCAGAGGAGGCACGTTGGCCTGCTGCAAGGCATAGCCAGCCATCAAATCTAATGGGTGGACCCAGTGTGGAAAAAAATGGCTATCTAGACCAAAACATGCATTATTATACATGATCAGTCAATCTAAAAAATCTTGTCAGCATTGGCCAGATTGACAAATTGAGCAAAGTGGTGCACAGGCCCAATCCTAATCTGTTTGCCTGTGTTATGGAGGCTATTACTTTACAAAACAATACAACATTGCATTTAGGGCAGTGATAGGTAAGCGGTTAGGGCGTCAGACTTGTATCCCGAGGTTGCCGGTCCGACTCCCAACCTGCCAGGTTGGTGGGGGGAGTAATTAACCAGTGCTCTCCCCCATCCTCCTCCATGACTGAGGTACCCTGAGTATGGTACCATCCCGCCGCACTGCTCTCTTTGGGCGCTATTGGGG
>NC_085857.1:13692974-13715474 GCF_034702125.1 Engraulis encrasicolus
GAGCCTGAAGTGAAAAAGACCATTACAACTTTGGTGAGAATAATGTTATAATAACAGAGGCTATATACAAATGGGGTTAACAGGAAATAATACTCAACATAAATTGGGCAAACATGCAGCATACTACAAGTAGGGCCGCTGACCGGTTAGCCTGGGACAAAGTCATCTGAAAGGGCCCCCCACCTAATACATACAAGTCTGACAGGCGGACAAAGATGCGTCCGTCTATGCACTGCCGCCTTGTGGGCACAGGAGGGAATGACAATTGAAAGAATGCGCTTCAGACGGACGGACGGACCGACAGACAGACAGACAGACCGACCGATGGACATACCCCCTTATAGAGATTCTAGTACGTATCTAATAATGTAATGGGAACTAATATCTGCCTCCCCCCCCCCTCTCTCTGCCTGGGCCCAAGACAACTGACCTGTTTGGCCCACCAGAGTTTGGTAAAGACCAAACTAAATGTCTGTTCATCTGTATATCTGCCTGCCTCTGTTCTTTACTCTCTTTCAACACCTGTGTTGATGAGAGAGAGAGAGAGAAAGAGAGGGAGAGAGAGAGAGAGAGAGAGAGAGAGAGAGAGAGAGAGAGAGAGAGAGAGAGAGAGAGAGAGAGAGAGAGAGAGAGAGGAGAGAGAGAGAGAGAGAGGAGAGAGAGAGAGAAGAGAGAGAGAGAGAGAGAGAGAGAGAGAGAGAGAGGGAGGGAAGAGGGGAGGAGAAGAACGGAGAGGAGAAAAGGGTAATCATGAGAAGGGAATGTTGGAAAAGTGCAGCGGGATAAAGAGAGGGGGGGTGATGAGAAGATGAGAAGAAAATAGGAAAATGATAGAAAATTATAGGAAGGGAGAATGGATGAGAGAGAGAGAGAGAGAGAGAGAGAGAGAGAGAGAGAGAGAGAGAGAGAGAGAGAGAGAAGATGTGGATAGAGGGGAGTGTTGGAAAGGAGGAGTGCATGGGCCAAAGAGGGGTGATGAGAGGAGAATATATTCTGCCTCTGTCTCTATAGAGATGAGAGAGAAATGAAATGTGAAAGGAGAGATGGAGGGAGAGAAGCAGAGAGGAGAGAGGCAGAAGGGAGAGACAAGAAAGACAAGAGAGAGAGGGAGAGAGAGAGAGAGAGAGAGAGAGAGAGAGAGAGAGAGAGAGAGAGAGAGAGAGAGAGAGAGAGAGAGAGAGAGAGAGAGAGAGAGAGAGATTTAACGAGAGGAGACGAGAGGAAGTATACTATGGGGGGCTGACAATTTGAAAGACGGCAGGAGAGAATCAGAGGCGACAGGGAAAATGAAAAGAAGAGAGAACAGAAAAGTCCAGAGAGACAGAGAGAGAGAGAGAGAGAGAGGGGGGGGGGGAGAGAGAGAGAGACAGAGAGAGACAGAGACAGAGAGAGACAGAGAGAGAGACAGAGACAAAGACAGAGACAGAGAGAGACAGAGAGAGAGACAGAGACAAAGACAGAGACAGAGAGAGGTTGTAGAGAAAAAAATGCGGAGTGAGAAAGATGATGAGCATGTGATAGAGAGAAGAATTAAGGAGGAGATGGAGAAAGAAGGGAGGACGGAAGGAAAGAAAAGGAAAGGGAAGAGAGGGAAGGGAGGGTGATGGAATGACTAGTGCAGCTATTGAATTGTGTGGGCACCACCTCTATACAGGAGATCAATACAGCCTCTTAATTCTCACACAGGGCTGGATTTGGCGCAGAAAAACAGCTCAGGCATTTTTAGATGCGTCATAGCATCTTTATAAGAGTGCATGTCCGTCCATCGGTCTGTCTGTCTGTCTGTCTGCCTGTCTGTCTGTCTGTCTGTCTGTCTGTCCGTCGGTCGGTCAGTCTGTCCGTCTGAAACGCATTCCTTAAATTGCCATTCCCTCCTGCGGCAGAGTGCATAGATGGACGCATCTTTGTCCGTCTGATGGATTTGTTCTCTCATTCATAGCCCTCTTACCTGCTTTTCAGCAATTGCAGTAATTCAGTCCACTGTCATCATAAGCCTCCAAATGCCCCCTTGACATCATAAACCTGCCAACGTCCCTTTAAAAAAAAAAAATCGGGCAAATCCCCGCCCAATGGCAACTAAACACCGCCCCCTCTCAGCTGTATCCGTCTCAACCAGTGGTGTAGTCTACGTAGAACGCAGGTATACGCAGTATATTCACCTGAAAATGTCTGGCACCTAAAATAGAGTGATCCATTATTTAGAATAGCACAAATATTTACAGTATAGCCACCTCAAAAAATGTTCAAGCATACAGTATACCCACCGCAAAAAAGTAGACTACACCACTGGTCTCAACGTCCCCCTAGGGCTCCCCAACGCCCCCTGGGGGGCTGTAGAGTCCCCGTTGAGAACCCCTGGTATATAATAAAAATGGACCAATGAAAGAAAGAAAGCCCAACTGGATGACCCAACTCCCATTGTCATTGTGACACAGCGCTCCACAGCACACAAGTGTTCACTGCCCACAACGAAATTGCATTTATGCTTCACCCATGCAAGGGGGCAGCCCCCAATGGCGCCGCAAGGGAGCAGTGCAGCAGGACGATACCATGCTCAGGGTACCTCATTCATGGAGGAGGATGGGGGAGAGCACTAGTTGATTAATACTCCCCCCACCAACCTGGCGGGTCGGGAGTCGAACTGGCAACCTTTGGGCTACAAGTCTGACGCCCTAACTGCTTATCCATGACTTCCCTTCGGCCACCCTATCTAAATTGGCCAGTCTCTAAGAGGAAAAAAGTAACGAGCAAACAATACACAACAGCATCAGCCTGTCAGGGCTGTTGGCCCACAGGGAAAATGCCCTGTATGACACATTACCAGTCCAGCCCTGCTGTTTCAGAGAGAGAGGTCCGCACACTTGAATCCTTTTTGTTTTCTTTTCTTTTATTTATTACCAGTCCAGCTCTGCTCTCATATGCTCTCAGCTCACCTCTACAACAACAACACGAGGAAGAAGGCTGTTTTATTTTCCGCTCTACTCAAAAAACAGGACGGCTTTTATTTACTTCCCTAACATCAAATTGCCCAAAGTCATAAAGCACAGATATTGCCTATTTTCAGCAGGGCAATTTGATGTGCATGCAAAAAGACATTGTGGTTGTTTATTTCAAAGATAGTAGATGTGTGAAGAAACATTAAATTGTGTATTTCCATGATGGCTGTTTGATTGATTGAGACATTATTATGGTTAAGCTGTTATGAATGTTTACTGATTTCAGCAGAAGTAGCAGTATAGCAGCAGCAATATTAATAGTAGTAGCAAGCACAAGACAAAAAGTTTGAGCAACAACAAAAATCATTTTCCAATACCGTATGAAAAGGAATGGTTGTTTCTTCTGTTATGCGAGTGAACCTGTGCACACACAGTCATTTATTGATTGACGGGTCACGGTAGGAGGCCAAGCCAGACAGCTTTATGTATAGAACGGAGTTCATACTGTATGAACATAGATAGCAGCAGGAGGGCAAGCCAGACAGATTTATGTAGCCTATAGAATGGAGTTCATATGAGCGCTGGCAAGAGCATAGATAGGCTAACTCTGCTTTGCAGTTGTCCTTTTGCTAGATGTATTGGGCATACAGTATGCGTCCATACGCTTCCTCCTACAGTGTGTTCAGGGCCGGATTAAGATGGCCAGGGGCCTCTAGGCTACAGGTTGCTGTGGGACCCCACAGAAGGCAAATTTCGTGACCAATTTACCTAGACAGTTTCATAATTGTGAGCTAGGAATTAAGCATAACATGTCCAACTGTACTCAACATGACAGATGATTTTTTATTTTATTTAAATATTGCATCTTGTCATAATTTTGCAATATTTCACTTTTGGCTAATCAGGGGCCCCCTGGCAGGTGGGGGCCCTAGGCTGCAGCCATATCTAGCCTGTGGGGGCCTCCTGGCAGGTGGGGGCCCTAGGCTGCAGCCATATCTAGCCTGTGGGGGCCTCCTGGCAGGTGGGGGCCCTAGGCTGCAGCCATATCTAGCCTGTGGGGGCCTCCTGGCAGGTGGGGGCCCTAGGCTGCAGCCATATCTAGCCTGTGGGGGCCTCCTGGCAGGTGGGGGCCCTAGGCTGCAGCCATATCTAGCCTGTGCGTTAATCCAGCCCTGTGTATACTGTTTGTAGGCCTATGCATTGGATGTATTGGATTATATCAAGGTCTGGCTCCCCTACGAACACTGCTATCAAAACATCCTTTTCTTACATGTGTTGGGGTTATTTGATGGAGGCCTATAAAAGTTGTATGTTCAAAGTTTTTTTTTAATGATACAGATGCATTGGATGTATTGAACACGGACAAAGACACGGATAAAGGCTTATATCAAGGTCTGCCTCTACCACAAACACTGGCTCTGGGAGCAGATTCATGTTCCTCACAGAAAATGAACCAAGGCCAGTGAATCTCAATGGGAAAAAATATAACTCTCTCTGTTTTCTCAATAAAAAAACCCCCACACAACACAAACACAAAAAAACCTGAAAACCGATCCCACAATCCCAAACACCTTACAAGGTTGTAGGGTCAAGGCACCTGCGCTCCTTGCTCATTTTCACAAAGCCGAGTTCCTTTTACAAGATTTTTTTTTTAAAGCCATACAAATCCTATTGAATGTCTTGATTGTCCAAGAAGTTCAAGAAAATACCAATGGTCCCGTACACTCTACAACTAGGTGAAAACAAACACAAACACACCTCCATGCTCTGTGGATACAATCTGAAAGCCTCAGCTTCAGAGACGGACCGACTTTCCATTAGGCAAACCTAGGCAATTGCCTTGGGCCCCATTAAATCTGACCTCCATAGGGGCCCCAACTATCGCCGGCTTGATCTTTTGTCATTTCCTCCGCCAAGGAGGTTATGTGATCGCCTGGGTTTCTGTGTTGTCTGTGTTTGTTCGTTCGTTCGTTCGTGCGCTGCTATTTCACTGCCTGCCACAAGGTGCGCACGGTGAGCACTGAGCACCTTGCCTGAATATCATAGACTTGCCGCAGAAGGTGTTGCGTCACTAGGAGGGCGCAGCCTGGCTACTGAGCACCGGCGTGCCTGCGCNTTTCTGAGGAACAGGGAGAGAGTCTCCTTTGCCGCGCCAGCTCCAACACAAAGTGCATTTGATTTCACCTAAAAAGTTGTTCATCCGCATGCAGGAAACAATCCTGTCAAATTAATTACCACCGCTGCCAAAAATATGGAATTTGTAATTGTGTTGGCACATAGGCCTATCATTGCTGTTGAGAGATGGACAGCGACCACCCCCGCAGATTGTCTAGGTTCACAATGCTGTCGAATTAAGTACGTTGTCAAAAATATGGAATGTGATTGTGTAAGTTCACAATGCTGTTGTGGACTGTGACTGAGGTTCGCAATGCTGTCGAATTAATTAGGCTACCGTTGCCAAAATAATTTATGACTGTATGTTCTCAATGCTGGTAAAATTCATTACATCCCCTTCGCTACATTTAAAGTTAACCCCAAGTTGTTTGCGAGATGGACCAGGATCAGAAAGCCAGACAGTCTGCATAATGGCCGAGCACCGGCGAATATTCCAATCGGGTGTGCCGCCAAAGCAATAAGGAAAAGGACTGTCTCCTTTGACGCCAGCTCCAAAACCATTGCTATCAACCAAAAAATTTGCTCACCAGCAGGCACCCTTTGGCTACACCCTCGTTGAAGTTAACAAACAGTCCTGTGAAATGAATTACCGCTGCCTGCCTAAAATATGTTTGAAGTGGAAGTGCACTGCTGTGAGATGGACACTGAGTGACCACCGCAGATCATTTCGGTTGACAATAATGTCGAATTAATTAGTTAGGCTACCATCGCCAAAACAATATGGAATTTGTGGCTGTGTAAGTTCACAATGCTGGTCAAATGAATTACACTTCACTCAATTTAACCCCAGTTGCGAGATGGACCACAAAGCCCGACAGCAATGCCCATAGACTGATTAGGTGATAGTGATTTTTTTAGAAGAAAATGCCGCTTTACGCTTCAGACGACAGCGCTAAGGCCAACCAGTGGCCCATGAGAGTGATGCATACCATCGTAGGCAAAAAACAGGCCTAACCATATAATACGGTTGTCTGTGGTTGTTTCAGTTTTGTTGGTCAAAATCATTAAATTCCCTTCACTAATCATAGGCCTACAGTTCTACTAGCGTATGATCACAAGTTTTCAAAGCAGGTTGATTTTTATCTTGTAGTAAGCACAAGGCTGGATTAGGCTGATACAATTGGTATAATTCCACTTAGTCTTTAAAGTGTGATCTGAAATAGCTGTGAAATTTTAAATGGTAATAAGGGCATGCTGCCAATCATCAAAACTGTTTATAACAATGTGACCAGCAACTTCTGACCTTCAATAAGTGCATTTATAGGACAGTGCATAGTAAGTTCACAATATAGCATGTAGCACTTTGCCAATACCACAATCACACAGGTGAACAAAACAGACAGTTAATCAAGGACATGGTAATTATAAAAAATACAGATATAATCTAGTTACAACTTGACTGTTTAATTCTCTGAACACACTAATGGTGTGTATAAACCTGCATAAATGACACAAATATCCCACTGTATGTGTCTAAAAACAAACTTAACTTCCTTGGCGGAGGTCTGCACACTCTGGGTGCATTTCTAGTTTATAAAGTAATCGAATATATAAATAATACAAAACATTAAAATAGCACCAAAACACAAAATTGTATGTCTATATAATGACTTTTGAGGGCTGCATGTTTACATTACATTACATTACATTACACTGCAGAGGCTTTTTAAGAAAATATCCGAAGCAATTTACAGTTATTTAGGTACAGGGTATTGGTTACAGGCCCTGGAGCAATGAGGGGTTAGGTGCCTTGCTCAAGGGCACTTCAGTCTTGGGCGAAGGTGCTGGTAAGGATGGGATTTGAACCCGCAACCCTCTGATTTAAAGGACAGAGCTGAAAGTGTGAAGTGAAAGCCCATTGGGAAACTCCAACTCCCATTGTCATTGTGACACAGCACTCCACAGCACACAAGTGAACACTGCACACTGCACATAACGAAATTGCATTTATGCCTCACCCGTACAAGGGGACAGCCCTCAGTGGCGCCCCATGGGGAGCAGTGCGGTGGGACGGTACCATGCTCAGGGTACCTCAGTCATGGAGGAGAATGGGGGAGAGCACTGGTTGATTACTCCCCCCACCAACCTGGCGAGTTGGGAGTCGAACCGGCAACCTCTGGGATGCAAGTCTGACGCCCTCACCGCTCACCCATGACTGCCCTACCCTCTCCCCTGCCAGAGCTCTAACCATTGACCCATGCCTGCCCCCTATATTTCGCCTAGGGCCCCAACATGCCTAGATCCGCCCCTGCTCAGCTTGATGTGCATGCCATTTAATTTCTTTTGTGGCCGTCTCTTTTGAAAGGCTTCCCCTTTCACGCTGACCATCATGCGAAGGTCTCCATGCGGCACAGAAGAAGCAAACACAGAGACAGACAGAGGACGTTTGTGAACAAATTGATTTTTTTGAGTGGCTCATAGACATTGGGAACGATGGGAACCAATCTTATATCTCCATACATAACCACATACAGTACACACCACCATGCTCTGTGGATACAATCCGAAAGCTGCCGCTTGATGTTCATGTCATTTAATTTTTTTTGTGGCCGTCTCTTTTGAAAGGCTTCCCCTTTCACGCTGACCATCATGTGAAGGTCCAGAAAGTCAAAGAAGGCGCGCACATCAGTGGCACAGGTACTGGACCAAACGTAAGATAACTGAAAAGAAAATAAAGGTCCGCAACACTGTTAAATGCACTGACCTTTATTTTCTTTTCAGTTTTTTTTCTTTTCATCATGTGAAGGTCTCCATGCGGCACAGAAGAGGCAAACACAGAGACGGACAGAGGACTAGGAGTTGTGATGTTCCTGAGCCAATCGATTCTTTTGAATAGCTCATAGACGTTGGGAACGATGAGAACTAAATGTTCCACTTGGGAGTGACTCTTTTCCATTTTTTTATTTTTTATTTTCATTCGTTTTTCTTTCGTTTTGAGCATGTGTGTGTGTGTGTGCGTGCAAGTTTTTTTATGTGTGTGTGTGTGTGTGTGTGTGTGTGTGTGTGTGTGTGTGTGTGTGTGTGTGTGTGTGTGTGTGTGTGTGTGTGTGTGTGTGTGTGTGTGTGTCCTTCCCTCCTGCAGTGTGTCCTCCTGTTCTGTCTCTTTTTCCCCACACTGCACCTGAGAGGGTGTGTGTGTGTGTGTCTCTTTTCCACCACTGCACCCATGCTTCCCTTTACGCCAGTCCATTGTTTTCATCTTGTGTTTGCATGTTTGTGTTTGTGTTTGATTTCTGATGTCTCTCTTCTACTGCTTCATTTCCTGTCAACAGACATTTCCATTTGATCTCTGTGAAGGGAGAGGCCTCAGGCCAAAACTTCATGGTCAAGTTTCTCTTTCTTGTTCTCCTCAAATAAATACATAGCCAACGGGTACATCTCAAGCACTTTATGTGCGTGCTAGAGCAAAAAAAAAAAAAGCCCACAATGTCATGGTCAAGTTTCTCTTTCGTATCCTCCCCAATTTCTATTTGAGGTCCTCAAATAAATCCCTACACACAGCGCAGGGACACACATGTGGAATATTTGCCTGTGCTCGGCCATTATGCATGCTGTCTGGCTTTCTGATCCCTGTCCATCTCGCAAACAACTTGGGGTTAACTTTAAATGTAGCGAAGGGGGTGTAATGAATTTGACCAGCATTTGTCATAAATTATTTTGGCAACGGTAGCCTATTCGACAGCATTGGGAACCTAAGTCACAGTCCACATCAACATTGTGAACTTACACGATCACATATTCCATATTTTTGACAACGTAATTAATTAGACAGCATTGTGAACCTAAACGATCTGCGTAAACGATCTTGTCCTTCTCACAACAGCCTGCTGATGAAAAACTTTTCAGGTGAAATGCACTTGGTGTTGGAGCTGGCAGCAAAGGAGAGAGAGAAAGTCTCTCCCTGTTCCTTATTGTTGCTGAGAAAGGCACAGGAACACTGGTGCTCAGTGTTCACCGCAGCGCGCACCTTGTGGTAGGCAGTGAAATAGCAGCGAACAAACAGACAGACAAACACACACACAAACTCAGGCGATCACATAACTTCCTTGGCGGAGGTACTAACCCTACAATAAATGCAGAATATAACGATGAGTAATAGTTTGGAAGCGAAACTTAGCTATTCCTTTGTCATAAATAAGTTAATATTTGACAATAATTGCAGTGCATGATGGGTACGCCCTTAGTCAGAAATGCAAAGCATGGCCAATGCAGCAATGATAATATTTCTGTTGTTACGTACATGGCAAATTGTTTGGATAACAACTAAATTGCACGAGTGAGGGGAGGAGCTAAGGACGTAGGGAGGCTCAGAGCCGAGTAGGTTGTCTGTAGGCCTAGATTGCGTACCCATCATGCACTGCACTTCTTGAACCTAATGTTCTCAAATATTAAAGGGGTAATCCGGTGTGAAATGGGTTACGTAGTGTTAACTAGTGATGCTGAGCGATAACTTTTGCCACATACCTCACCCTCATAGGTCCCCTGCAATCCGAAGTCAAGAGCTAGTTAGTCGATGCTAACATAGGGCTTTTGCTGTGGTTAATCCGGGCATCGAATTAGCCATCCTTATAAACCTGTACTTTCCACCCATTGGCGGGCCTCAAAATTACTTAAAGGGACACTGTGCAGGAAATGGTCAAAAAAGGTTCTGCAACTATGCTGCTCATTGAAAATGTGTTGCCTATTGCCAAATTTGATCTTTTCATGTTTTTCTAGTATGGCCCAAGTACAGTCATTATTGCAGCTAAAAATGGCTATTTCTGGAAATTCAAAATGGCAGACCATGGAGAAGATCCCCCTTTTCATGTATGAAAAACGTATTTTTTTCCAGTCACAATGAATACTTAGAATTTGATGGTGGTGATAAGTATTCATGAAAAAGGTAACATTATTGAATGGGTAGCATGAATTCTGTAAATTAACAACTAAAAATCTCACACAGTGTCCCTTTAAATGTTCATTCCGTAGAGTCGCGAGGTTGTTGACATGTAAATCCAGGCACAGAGAAGTTTGATAGTGCACCGTTTGTTTAGAAACAACACTATTCTTACAGGGTGTCGCAAACGCTGATGTCCAAGTGCAGAGATAAAATCAGCAAAGAATATATGTCCAGTGTATCCACAGATTGCCTGCAGTTCACCTAGAGGGCGCTGTCGAGACAGTGCAGCCCATTCATTCGAAGGGAGTCTGCATTCACTCGTTGGCGTCCCCAGAGTGCAGTACCACCCGGAAAAGTAGTGAGTAGACACACTGGACATATCTCCTTTGCTGATTCTATCTCTGCACTTGGATATCAGCGGTTGCGACACCCTGTAAGAATGGTGTTGTTTCTAAACTAGCGCTTGACTTCGGATTGCAGGGGACCTATGAGAGTGAGGTATGTGGCAAAAGTTATCGCTCAGCATCACTAGTTAACACTACGTAACCTATTTCACACCGGATTACCCCTTTAACTTAATTATCACAAAATTATAGTTTAGTTTCGCTTCAAAACTATTATTCTAATATTCTGCATTTATTTTGGGGGTTTTACAATTAAAACTCAGTGGTACATGAAAAAAATTACATCTCACCAACCCACCGTCATTGACAAGTGTACGCTCAATCCTTGCTATATAATGGCTCCTGTTACCTTTTGTCTGTTGATGTGAACAAGAGATAACTAGATGTCTCAGCTGAAAAAATAATTATTATTTCATATACAGTACCCTTACACTTTGCAGATCAGGCGGGACTAGGTAGTGCGGGCCTGGGTGATGTGGGGGCCCTAGGTAATGAGGGGGACCTTGGTAGTGCGGTGGCCCTAAGCCATCTGGGCTGAGCAATGCATCACTTTAGAATAGGGACCCTTATTCCACATCTGTTTTCACACTGTTCAGGGTTTGTTCACACAGTGTGTCAGCAGCTTATACATATTGTATTCTGCCGCTTTCTACATACTAATGAATAGAAATATAGGCTTACTGGTCCTTACTAAGGTTATATTAGTAATAAATCCCTAATTGCTCATGAACAAGACATTTGTGAATACATGGTTAACAACTGTCTGATTTTGCTTAGTACATGCCTTACAAGTTACTTACACAGGCATTAACATTGTATGTATTAGTGCGATGTATCCCTAAAATAAAGTGTTACCGAAAAATCCACAGAGAACTTAAGTTGGAATATAGAGTGTGGGAACATAGAGCTGTGCGGATATAAAGTGGCAAAAGCCCGATTCGGACGAGAGTTTTATTTCCTACGGACGTCCGGTAATTCGGAATAATTACGGACAATGTCTAAATTCTTAGTCCTGTGCGAATGCGTCCGTGATTTGTGAAGTAATAATTCTGCAGCGAATAACCTACTGTATTGATTTTGTCGATGAAACACAGACATCCTGGGGTAATTTCATGTCCATATGCGCGTCGTTTGCACCCCTTATAATGTGAATTGTGTCAATTACACACTTGCTTGTCCTGTCCGAATGCGGCATGAAAAACCACAGAGGTCCGGAGGTAATTGCAAATTACCAGGGGTCCATAGGTAATATTTATACCGTGCGAATTGGGCTTAAATCTGTGAAACTGCCACAGATGTTGTGCCACAATGTTCATTTCACGTAATTTTGTGAGATCAAATCTATGTCTGACAGATGGCAACCCGTAAGAGAAATCTTAAAGGGACACTGTGCAGGAAATGGACAAAAAAGGTACTGCAACTATGCTGCTCATTGAAAATGGGTTGCCTATTGCCAAATTTGATCTTTTCATGAAAGTTAACTAAGTAATAAACTAAAATTTTCTAGTATGGCCCAAGTACAGTCAGTTTTACAGCTAAATACGGCTATTTCTGGAAATTCAAAATGGCGGACCATGGAGAAGATCCCCCTTTTCATGTATGAAAAGTGCAATTTTTCCAGTCATAATGAACACTTTGAATTTGATGGTGGTGGTAAATATTCATGAAAAAGTTAACATTAGTGAATGGGTGGCATGGATTCTGGAAATAAACAACTAAAAATCCTGCACAGTGTCCCTTTAAGGACAGCTTCTGACTGCGAGGTTGGTTATCTCAACACTCACCCAATGCCGCAGTATTGCTGACAGTGCAATGTGTGCTGACAGTGCTGTGTGCAGGGACGTCCTTGAGGTCTACCATGAACCATCATCAGCCAGCACTCACGCTTTGCCTTCCAGTCTGTTGTTTTGATCTCTGTGTGTACATGTATGTGTGTGTGTGTGTGTTTACATTTGTGTGTGTGTGTGTGTTTACGTGTGTGTGTGTGTGTGTGTGTGTGTGTGTGTGTGTGTGTGTGTGTGTGTGTGTGTGTGTGTGTGTGTGTGTGTGTGTGTGCGCGCGTACATGCGTGTGTGTGTGTGTGTGTGTGTGTGTGTGTGTGTGTGTGTGTGTGTGTGTGTGCGCGCGTGCGTGCGTGTGTGTGTGCATGCTTTTACGTGTGTACGTGTGTGTGTGCGTGCACATACTGTATGTAGTTCACCTTTATGTGTGAGTCTTGTCATGGGAGGATGCATGTAGATTCCTAGGCTAGCAATGGTGAAGACTGATTTAAAAAGGTCCTGTTTACAAATCGAGATCCAGATCAACAACAGAATTTAATCACTTGTTCCTCGGGTGGAACAACAACTAGCAACTGGTAAGTTCTTTCTTTCTTTCTTTCCTTCTTTCTTTCTTTCTTTCTTTCTTTCTTTCTTTCTTTCTTTCTTTCTTCCTAAAAATACACTTCAGAGCTGTCTGAAAAATGGCAACCTGTGAGAGAAATCCTGTGGACAGCTTTCGACTGGACTCGGTTTGTCAGCAATCACCCAATGCTAGACTGCAATATTGCTGACAGTGCAGTGTGGGTGTGTGAGAGTCTGTATGTGTGTGTGTGTGTGTAGGCATGTGTGTGTGTGTGTTTGTGTTTGTGTGAACGTATGTGTGTGAGTTTGTGCGAACATA
Organism: Engraulis encrasicolus; assembly: GCF_034702125.1. Taxonomy (NCBI): domain Eukaryota; kingdom Metazoa; phylum Chordata; class Actinopteri; order Clupeiformes; family Engraulidae; genus Engraulis; species Engraulis encrasicolus. The sequence goes on from NC_085857.1 coordinate 13,706,030, forward strand.
AGTGTGTGTGTGTGTGTGTGTGTGTGTGCCTGCGTGCGTGCGTGTGTCTGTGCATGTGTGTGTGTGTGCAGTCGTGTGTGTGTGTGTGTGTGTGTGTGTGTGTGTGTGTGTGTGTGTGTGTGTGTGTGTGTGTGTGTGTGTGTGAGCATGTGTCCGTGCATGTGTGTGTGTGTGCGCTCGTGTGTGTGTGCGTGTGTGTGTGTGTGTGTGTGTGTGTGTGTGTGTGTGTGTGTGTGTGTGTGTGCGTGTGTGTGTGTGCGTGTGTTAGTGTGTGCTTTCCGGCAGTAAGGTCAGAGGCTGACCACTGGTCAAGACCTTCCATCAGTAACAAGCACACACACACACACATGCACATGCACGCGCACGCATACGCATACGCATACGCACACGCACACGCACACGCACACGCACACGCAAACGCACACGCACACAAACTTGCATGTTACCTACTAGTGGTGTCAACAATAATCGATTCGGCAATGCAATGCAATGCGGGGCATACATAATTCAGTTCAATGCAAGTTCCATAATTGATGCGGCAAATTTTTCAAGTGTCAATTACTTCCACGGATTTTTGGGAGCAAATGAATGTTGAATTAAATAAAAGCCCTTCAAAGAATTGAAAACTGCAAGACTGATACAGAAAACAGCCAATAAAATGTTGCTCAGTATCTGACTACTTGTATTGCCTCATCATGACTGATGAAACATTTGCTTTGCTTTCAGTAGAAATGTAATGCATTGCAATGCATTGTAGAATTGAATCGAATCGAATCGCTACCTCCCGAATCATAATCGAATCGAATCGTGAGGGCAGATCCTATGCACACCACTATTACCTACTGTATATGATGTTGAGACAGTGCTGTCTGTCAGTGGTGATGCTTACTCTGCACGACCACCCTAAAATGTGTGTGCAGTGCCCAAATGTGCGTGTGTGTGTGTGTGTGTGTGTGTGTGTGTGTCTGTGTGTGTCTGTATGTGTGTGTGCATGCTTGCATATGTGCGTACGTGCGTCCGTGCGTCCGTGCGTGCGTGAGCATGTCCATAGTGGTTCACTCAGCTGGCTCCCATGGTGAAGACCAGTGCTGACTGTAGACATTCACACACACACACACACACACACACACACACACACACACACACACACACACACACACACACACACACACACACACACACACACACACACACACACACACACACAGGTGATTGTGCTATGTTCTCCTTGTATGTACTTCGACTCCCCCATGGTCTGACTGCAGCACTGCAGAGATGGAGGGGGGTGTATAGACATAAAGGAGTAGAGGGGTTGTGCTTTCAATTTCTTTTTTTGTTCCTTTCTGTTTCTTTGTGTAGGTTAATGAGCAGCAAGTAAGTATAATAAGACACACACACACACACACACACACGTGCGCACGCGCGCGCGGGTGCACGCGCACACACGCGTATGCGCCAGGGCTTTGAACCGGTTTGAGGAACGAAAACGAAAACGAAAACGGGGAACTTTTTGTATTTTACAGGGAACAGAAACGAAACCGGAAACTTTATTATTTTTTATGTTCTGGAACAGGAGCATTGAAAAATAATGGTAACCGGTTAATACCAGTTTTATTTCGTTCCACAAACTGAAAAAATCAAACAAAAAACCCCAATTATTTTCCTGGGCACGTTACGGCTGAGGTTCACGTCCTGTGTGACATCAGACATTCGCTGACTGAATGGAGAGAGAGCAGTGGATTACAAAATCTCCACTCCCCATCCTAAATAAGAGAAACCACTGTCAACCTCTGAAGTTTGTCCCCTGAAGAACACCGTAGCCTGGGGTACGTCATCCAGTTTACTGCCGCCATCCAGTACGTCATCCAGTTTACTGAGTTTTGTTTTCAGTTGTAGTGGGGTTTGATATAACAATAATTTGTTGTATCTCTTTCTAGTTGATATAATATAATTAGCGACACATTTTGGATGTGGGTAGTGACATTACCAATGTCTGAAGAAACGGAAGAAAATGTTTTACCATACACAAGATGAATTAGCAATGCAAACCCCAGTGCTTGCTAGCAGTGCTGAGTGTGTAAACCGTCCTGCGATCAAGACAGTGTTTTAAGGTAGGCCACTTGGTTATTAATTTAGCCTGCTGTGGCATGTCAACTTAGGGTCATGTTTTTGCTGTGAAGAACTAGTTTTGCTGAAGCAGGTTCAGTTATTTTTCTTGGTTTGTTGCGCTATGATAATATATGCGCTATAGGTAAACGGTAGGCTATTTAAAAAACAGGGTTGTCAAACTCTGGCCAGAAGGCCAAATCTGGCCCGTGGGCACATTTTATTTGGCCCGAGAGATCATTTCAACTTCGTATTGCAGTTGACTCACCCACATACAGCATTAATATAAAAAAAGACCCATACACATAGACTAACACTATTCGAAAATAAACTTTGATATGTCATATAGGAATATATAAAAGGCCTTCTCTGTAAGTGGGCTGCGAAGTCCAATGTAACATCTCTCACTCATACAACAGAATATGTTCAGGCATAAGTGTGCGGTGATCCTTCTTCTTTACTATGTTCAGGCATATGTTCAGTGTTTGTGAAATTTGTCTTCGAGCATTAAATGCCTGCATGCATAATTTTAATAAAAAATAAAAAACTTAATCCTAGTCCCAGATTTTAATTTTGGCCTTCTGTGAATTTGAGTTTGACATCCCCTTAGCAGTAATCCCATTTTCCTGTTTACAGCTGGCATCCCATGACATTGGCAGCCAGCATCTTCTCGGTTGAAATGGCATTAGAGCAGAGAGAACTTAAAGCTGATGAACCTTTTTTTCTATTTTTACATTCTTTATAACTTTCTTTATTTCTTCCTCTCTTCCTTTCCTGCGTCCTTCCTTCCCTCCCTGTCTTTTTGTTCTTTCTTAAAGGGACACTGTGCAGGAAATGGTCAAAAAAGGTACTGCAACTATGCTGCTCATTTAAACTGGGCTGCCTATTGCCAAATTTGATCTTTACATTAAAGTTTACTAAGTAATAAACAAATATTTTCTAGTATGGTCCAAGTACGTCATGTATGAAAAGTGTTTTTTTTCCAGTCATAATCAATACTTAGAATTTGAGGGTGGTGGTAAGTATTCATGAAAAAGGTATCATTAGTGAATGGGTAGCATGAATTCTGGAAATAAACAACTAAAAATCTCACTAAACATCTCTCCTCCTTCATTTTTATTTTCTTGCTTCCTTCATGCCTCCTTTCTTTTTTCTGTCTTCCTTGACCATTGCTCAAATGCCACTGTGCCAGTGTCCTGTTTTCTCCGGTCTCTGTGTGACAAACAATGTGCTGCCCACATGCCCGATGCCCATACTCTTCCTGTCTGCCCAGATGCCCGATGCCCACACTCTTCCTGACGGCCTGCCTGGATTTCTGTCTCCAATAGCCCTATACGCACAAAGACACACACAGGTAGACTGTAGACACACACACACACACACACACACACACACACACACACACACACACACACACACACACACACACACACGTGCACGCATGCACATGCACATGCACACGCGTGCACACACACACACACTAAGGCAGTCCGACACACACACACACATGTATGCACACACGCACGCACGCACGCACACACACACAGTACACACACACACACACACACACACAGAGAGAGAGAGAGAGAGAGAGAGAGAGAGAGAGAGAATTCACACACACACACACACACACACACACACACACACACACACACACACACACACACACACACAAACACACACACACACACACACACACACACACACACACACACACACACACACAAAGACACAGTACACACACACACACACACACACACACACAAACACACAGCACACACACACACACACACACACACACACACACACACACACACACACACACACACACACACACACACACACACACAAACACACAGTACACACACACACACACACTCACACACGAACACACAGTACACACACACACACACTGCCCAAGGCTCCACACCACACTCTGCCACACTCTGCTGCCACACCACCTGCTAATCTAAACTAATCTCCTTCAGAATGGACTCCTGTCCACGGAAAATCACACCAATCTGGCCAGCCTTATACACGGTACACAGTACAAAAAAAATGCAGTGTTATTCTCAGGCAATGCAGGGGTGCATTTCTCGAAATCATAGTTGCTAACTACATTAGCTACTTTGTTGTTTGCAATGCAATTTCCCATGGGTAACTACCCAAGTTGCTAACTGGCTAACAACTACACTTTTGAGAAACGCACCCCAGATGGGTTGATGTGTGTGTGGGTAGTGTGAGGGTGTATTGGTCGCTGTTGGGTGAAGGTAGGCGGTGGGGGTGGGGGGTTGGGTGAAGGTAGGCGGTGGGGGTGGGGGGTTGGGTGAAGGTAGGCGGTGGGGGTGGGGGGTTGGGTGAAGGTAGGCGGTGGGGGTGGGGGGGTGGGTGAAGGTAGGGGGTGGGGGTGGGGGGTTGGGAGTTATGGGGAGATGGGCATTGTAGTGCTGAGTTGATTGATGCAATTGTTCTCTTAAAAAAAAATCAAATGAAAAATACAGTGTTAAATAAAAAAACTGAGAGTCTTGTAACATCTACGAGAGTGTATGTTTTGTTCCCACAGTAGGCCCTACTCTTTAAGTGTTTTTTTTCATACATTTAAAAATCAAATAAAAAAAATGCAGTATTAAATAAAAAAAAACTGAGTCTTGTAACATCTGCGAGAGTGTATTTTTTGTTCCCACAGTACTCTTTAAGTGTTTTTTTTTCGTACCTTTAAAAATCAAATAAAAAATGCAGTGTTAAATCAAAAACTGAGAGTCGTTGTGACATCTTCAAGAGTGTATTTTTTCCCCCAGTAGGCTACTCTCTAAGTGTTGAAATAACACTGCATTTTTGACATATTCATTTAGCACGGTCGAAGAAGAAAAAAAAAGAACAACATGACGCATGGCCGTCTGTACTGAACGTTCCCCTAGCAACCTCTGTCATGGGGGTTATGCATTATATTATAGTGTTATTGGATTTTTGTTGTGTACAAGCTAGACGTCCGAGGGATCTGTGGAGGAAAAGAGTGGCCACATATTTCTCGAAGTCTCGACAGTTGTCTGAATTATTTAGGAGATTTGTCACGAGCAATGCTCCAGAAAAACAGGAAACAACAAAAAAACACCCTTCATCAAATTTAGTTTTAGGCATGAGCCATAACAGTCACCATAACTTGTTTTCAGAGCTGGACTGGCCATCTGGCATAGCGGGCATTTCCCGGTGGGCATCGCACCCTCGTAGGCCCCTGTTTTCAGAAATGGGGGGGGGGCAGTACTGCACCGCTAATTATGAGGGGCTCCTTTAAAGGGACACTGTGCAGGAAATGGTCAAAAAAGGTACTGCAACTATGCTGCTCATCAAAACTGGGTTGGCTATCGCCTAATTTGATATTTACATGAAAGTTTACTAAGTAATAAAAAAATATTTTCTAGTATGGTCCAAGTAGAGTCCCTTTTGCAGCTAAAAATAACTATTTTTGGAAATTCAAAATGGCGGACTATGGAGAAGATCCCCCTTTTCATGTATAAAAAGTGCAATTTTTCCAGTCATAATGGATACTTAGAATCTGATGGTGGTGGTGAGTATTCATGAAAAAGGTAACATTAGTGAATGGGCAGCATGAATTTTGTAAATAAACAACAAAAAATCTCACACATCCCTTTAAGCAGAAAAGTGCCCGGGCCCTATTTGTTCCTCAGTCCAGATCTGCTTATCTATGTGGACATGATCAACATTACCGCTAAGTTCTTTTGCTGAAAGCAAGAGGAGACAAGCCAACACATTTGCATATGTAGCCTCCACATTTCATACACACAGACAGCTAAATGTTCCTCAAAAGAAAAAAAAAACAACAACAAAGATAATAAACAAACAGGAGCAAATCTTCACAGCTCAGGGCTACTGGTATATAGATGGAAGGAGTGAAGGATATACTTAAAAGTTGATGAGACCAAATACAAAACGAGGAGCAGAACAGTTTGCCCAGTGTAAAGCTGTATGAACACACACACGAGTGGGAAAAGTCAGAGGTGTAGTCTACTTTTTTATGGTGGGTATACTGTATATTTGAGCATTTTTTGAAGTGGGTATACTGTATATATTTGTGCTATTCAAAACAATGGATCAATCAATTTTAACCCTTATGTTGTGTTCGGGTCATTTTTGACCCGTTTTCAAGTTTTAGTGTGAAAAAAACACACTTTCCTTTATTTTCTTGGGATAAGGCTTCATCTAATCCTCAGTCACAATCATTTCAACACAAAAAAAATATGTTTTATCATTTTAGTAAATTTTAAAGGTCCAAAAAAAAAAAAGTTACATCTGTGGTGTTCGGGGGTCAAAATTGACCCGGTATAGATTTGTATGCATTTCTGAAAAGCTGTTGGTTGCCCTTTGTCTTCAGTTTGGTGATTTATGGTGAGGAAAATATATTTCTTGCCTGAACTTTTTTTTTGCCAGCTTTTTGATATTACAAATCCAATATGACCGCTGGACAGTCCCATACACTACAATATGTCTTATCTCCTGCTGTGAAAGGAGTACAGATGTTTTTCTGATGTCTACTCATATGTTTTCATGGTCAGGGAATCCATTTCTGCATTATATAATGAGATTTTTTGCACATTTGTTTGCAAAATAAATTTTTGCACATCATTTTTTCCAAAAAACGTATCAAAAATTCATAATGGCACCCAAACCTGTAGAACTGGTCTTATACTTTCCATAAAGTTGATGTGGCAATGACATAATGGTCCATGTTCATGGCATAGGGGATTCAGATGAATAGTGTGACTTTTTTCATGTTCATTAAGGTGTTCATTTCCAATACCTTTGCATTAGATTGGCGGAATAGCTGTGACTCTGACAGAATTGTTATTTTGTATATTTACCACACTAAAATCATATATATATATATTTAAACATTAATTTTATGCACTGAAAAACTAATTTAGTTGACATTTGGTCTTTATCCTGCTATAAATCTCTTTGGGTTGGTTTGGACCCGAACACCACAAATGCCACTCTTGATGATATTTTTTAATATCAGAGAAAAACTAATAAAATAAATTTGGGGGTTGTTGTACTCTCATATCAGCTGTAATACATGGACAACATAATCACTAATTGTATCACTTTGGGAGGTATTAATAGTGAATTTATGCAGATTTTGATAGTTTTGGTCATCAAAAACGATTTGCATAATGTAAGATAAAAGATCTTTAAAGTCAAAAAGATAAAGATAAAGATAAAAGTAATATTTCCATGGATATGAATACATACCAAGTTAGCCATGAGATGAAAAACAATATTTGATGATAACTGGTGTTTTTAGGTATTTTATAGCTGAGTTTTGTTATCACGGGTCAAAAATGACCCGAACACCACAGGTGTATGCAGCTTATGAACACAACACAAGGGTTAAGTGGGTATACTGAAATCCCTGAAATTTAGAAGTGGGTATACTCTGTATACCCGCGTTATACGTAGACTACACCACTGGGAAAAGTCAACAGAATGTTTGTGTTCCAGCGATGCAAGGCCTGGGAAGAATTTCAAGAACATGACTGAGTGATAAACCTGACCATGTAAACCTACAAGGCATGGTAAACCGTCTATTAGACATGTATCATTCAGTTAAAGGGACACTGTGTGAGATTTTTAGTTGTTTATTTCCAGAATTCATGCTGCCCATTCACTAATGTTACCTTTTTCATGAATACTTACCACCAGCATCAAATTTTAAGTATTCATTATGACTGGAAAAATTGCACTTTTCATACATGAAAAGGGGGATCTTCTCCATGGTCCGCCATTTTGAATTTCCAAAAATAGCCATTTTTAGCTGCAAAATGACTGTACTTGGACCATACTATAAAGTATTTGTTTATTACTTACTAAACTTTCATGTAAAGATCAAATTTGGCAATAGGCAGCCCAGTTTCAATGAGCAGCATAGTTGCAGTACCTTTTTTGACCATTTCCTGCACAGTGTTCCTTTAAGAAAATGAGGACTCCGGGCTCATCTATTACGTGATGTACCACCACCACAATTAAATAACCTGGATTACTACTCTGCTAGGTCAGGCGAGGAGAGTATAGGGCCTAGGGCTGGACTGGGGGAGAAACAGGGCCCCGGCACTTTTGGCTTAAAGGGGCCCCTCATAATCAGTGGCATAGAACTGACTCACAGGTAGTCACCGCACCCTCTTGGGCCCATATTTTCAGAGATATATATAGTTTTTTACAATCCTGAAAATGGGGGCCCACAAGGGTGCAGGGCCCACCGAGAAATGCCCACTATGCCAGATGGCAGGATGAATCCAGCCCTGGACACGGCATCATGATGGACTACCTCTCAAGATATGCCCACTGTCTCCTTTTCCTGCCTTGTGTTTCTCATCACTCTCTCTCGTAGCCTTCCTTTCCTCCTCTCACTGTTTGTCTTTCACTGACAGCTTCTGTCCATTGATTACACACTCTCATCCTCATCCTATCTCATCTTGCTCTTTCTCTATCTTTCTCCTTTTTTCTCCGTCTCTTCTTCTCCACTCTGTGTTGTCTCCTTTGCATTTGACCTCACCTCTCCCACCTCCCACCTCCACAGGTTACAGAGAGACGGGGGAGAGAGAGAGAGAGAGAGAGAGAGAGAGAGAGAGAGAGAGAGAGAGAGAGAGAGAGAGAGAGAGAGAGAGAGAGAGAGAGAGAGAGAGAGAGAGAGAGCTTGTGTGTGTGTGTGCGCATGTGTGAGGGTGAATGTGTGAGGCATCAATACTTCCTCAGACGGTCTCCAGGGCACGACCATGAATCATGAACAAACAACCCTGAACACACATACACACACAACAGAGAGAGAGAGAGAGATAGAGAGGGAGAGAGAGAGAGAGAGAGAGAGAGAGAGAGAGAGAGAGGTACTGAGAGAAAAAGAAAGGTTTGTGTGTGTATATATATTTGTGTGTGTGTGTGTGTGTGTGTGTGTGTGTGTGTGTGTGTGTGTGTGTGTGTGTGTGTGTGTGTGTGTGTGTGTGTGTGTGTGTGTGTGTGTGTCTGTGTGTGTGTGTGTGTGTGTGTGTGTGTGCAGGGCCGGTTATAAGCATAGGCTGGCTAGGCGGTCGCCTAGAGCGCAATGTGAAGAAGGAGCGCCGAAATGGCGCTCTCCGATGCGTAATTTTGCGATATGGAGGTTTTTTTATGAAGTCGCAATCAACAAAGCGTGGCGAAAGCGCTCCTCGCGGCAAAGCGCCCCTCAGCCAATAGTAATATCGCTTTCAACTGTCTCTGGGAAGTCTGTGAACCAATAAACAGACAGTCCTGAGAAAGGGGGCGGGACGAGTGACAGCGTGCGATCTATTTT
>NC_085857.1:13722974-13725474 GCF_034702125.1 Engraulis encrasicolus
GGTCTGAAAAAGTTTGAGAAACACTGGCCTACACCAATTGTGATCAACTAAAGCAGGAGGGGGAACCTATGTCTCGAGGGCCGTTTGCGGCCCTTGAGGCCGTTTTATCCGGCCCCCGATAAAGTTTTAATGTTATGCAGCTTCACATGAAATACTGTATGACATATTTTATAAAGGAAACATAGAACATTGGGCTACATTTGCAATACAATTAAAGTATATTCAGGGGAAGGTGTGGTCTGTTTTAAAGGTGGCTGGCTTCAAAAAAGGCCTGAAGTGCAGGGGGAAATCCTGGTTTGTGTTCATAATACTTTTACGGCCCTCGGATGAACTTGAAGTGGCCCTTCGAAGGAACTAAATGAAATGTCTGACGTTTGTGCTGGAAAACAAGGGCTTTGCCTCCAAGTCCCCGGCGTAAAGGAGCAACAATTGGAGCAACAATTGGGGTAACACTGTATTTTAGGGATAGGCTACATCTATTAGCACTAATACATACAATGTGCCTGTATAAGTGGCATGTACAAAGCAAAATCAAACATTTGTTAGGCATGTATTCGCAAATGTCTTGTTCATGCACAATAAGGGATTTATTACCAATTTAACCTTAGTAAGGACCTTAGTGTTTGCTTAGTACATGCCTTACAACTTACTTATGCAGGCATTAACATTGTAGCTAACATTAGTGCTAATAGATGTATCCCTAAAATAAAGTGTTACCACAATAGGCAATGCTGTTAGTTGTAATTCTAACTAGGCCTAACTAACTGTACTAACTGTCTAACTAACTAACTAACTAACTAACTGTAATTCTAACTAACTAACTCTTCTTTGCATCTGCACTTGTTGTTCTGTATATTTCCTGTGCACTTTGTATCTGCTAGTGATGTTGGCTTATGTCCTCGATTGTAAGTCGCTTTGGTTATAAAGCGTATGCCAAATGCAATGTATGTAATGTAATGCAATATGAAGCGTATGCCAAATGCAATGTAACGTAATGTAATGCAATATGAAGCGTATGCCAAATGCAATACAATGTAGCCTAATGTAATGCAATATGAAGCATCTGCCAAATGCAATGTAATGTAATGCAATTTTGTTGTGTCTTCTCTCCTATGGCCAACCTCCATCGATCTACCCACCCCAACCACATCCTCTCAGTCCTATTTTCTCTGTCATTATTTCAATCACTATATCTTCCCCTCTTCCTATCTCTCGTCTGTCGCCTTTGTCATTGCACCATTAACTGCAGTGGTTCTCTTCTTTCCTTTTGGTGTTGTTCCCTCGCTCTCACTCTCTTTCTATCTTCATTTCATTGCATCATATTTGCCCTTCATTGGCCAGCTGCTGTTGAAATTGTATTTTTCTGTTTTCTCTTTGCCCCTTTGGTCTCTCTCTCTCTCTCTCCCTCTATCTCTTTGACTCTTTCTCTCTTTTTGTCCCTCTCTCTCTCTCTCGCTCTTTCTCTCTCACTGTCTCTCCTTTTTATTGTCTTCCCCATCATTCTGAGCCCTATCTCACGCCTTTCGTAAAGTCTTCACGAAAATAATAGATTAATTTTCGTGGTGCATTCACGTTATTGCCCGCCTTTCGTAAAGTCTTCACGAAAATAATAGATTAATTTTCACGCTGCCTATTCACTTGAATTGCCCCACTGCTGCTATGGTTATCCAAACGTCTGCAGGGGCGGGGAGGAGGTGCTGACAGAACACTGCTGATACACTCGGGACTCACTAATTCGACGCCCTTTCGGTACTTACGCCTTATGTCCCCTAAACCTAAACCTAAACCTAAACCTAACCCTAACCTTAACCCTACTTAACCCTAAACCTAACCCTAACCCTAACCCTAACCTTAACCCTAACCTTGACCCTAAACCTAACCCTAAATTGCTTGTTTGAAATGTTTGATTACCATGTGACGGTAGGCTACCGAAAGGGCATCAAACTAGTGGGTCGCTAGGCAACAGTCGGGCAATTCAAGTGAATAGGCAGCGTGAAAATTAATCTATTATTTTCGTGAAGACTTTATGAAAGGCGGTGGTAGCTCAGGTGGTAGAGGAGCCGTTCGGCAACCCAAAGGTTGCAGGTTCGAGCCCCACTCGGCCTGACTCCTAGTTGTGTCCTTGAGCAAGATACTTAACCCCAAGTTGCTCCTGGTGGCAGGGTGGTACCCTGCGTGGCAGCCATGGCCACCGGTGTGTGAATGTGAGTGTGAATGGGTGAATGTGAGGCATACAATGTAAAGCGCTTTGAGTGCTCGAAGGAGTGGAAAGGCGCTATATAAATGCAGTCCATTTACCATTTACCAATAACGTGAATGCACCACGAAAATTAATCTTTTTTTTTTCGTGAATACTTCACGAAATGAGTGAGATACGGTTGTCATTCTTTTCTTCTGTCCACCCTGTCCTCTCTCTATCTGTCTATTTTTATATCTGTCCATTTCTCTTCCTCTCTTCTCCCATTCCTTCTGCATCTTCCCTCGCTCCTTCTCTCTTTTA
>NC_085857.1:13730474-13740474 GCF_034702125.1 Engraulis encrasicolus
CTCCTCCTGCTCCTCCTCTACCTAATGCTCCTCCTCCCCTTTATCCTCCTCCTCTTCGTAATCCCATTATTTCGCCGTGTTCATACTTCAGGTGAAATATGTATTACCCTCCCATGATAGCCTGCCGTCGTAATGCTCTTTTCAGGTTTCAGGACATCTTCTGCTCCTTCTTTTCAGCCCTCTCACTCAGCAGTGGCGTTACAACAGAACAATGGGCCCGTATGCAAGATGATCTGGGTGGGCCCTACACAAGACGTGATAAATAGCCAGGAAAGGCCGCCAGTTCCATAAGTAGGCAGAGAAAAAATGGTGACGTGCACGTTCAATGGACTTCCATGACAACACCATTCTCCGCCTTAATCTTCTCTTTAATCCCTCTCTCTCATTGTGTTGCTGGGGGAAAATACCCCTCCCATATTTGGATTTGACAAGAGCTTGCTCTCCTTTTCCTCTCCTCCTCCTCACCATCTTCCTCATGCTCACTTCTCCTCCTCCTCCTCCTCCTCTTTCTCATCTTCTTCCTCCTCCTCCTCTTCCTCATCCTCCTCCTCATCATCTTCCTCCTAGTCCTCCTTCTCCTCCTCTTCCTCTTTGTCCTCCTCCTCTTTCTCCTCCTCTTCCTCATCTCCCTTCTCGTCCTCCTCTTTCTCCTTTTCCTCTCCCTAACTTCCTCCTCTTCCTGCTCCTCTCTCAGCTGAAGTAATAATTTGATGCCCGCTGACGTGCCATGTTGGTTCCGATCTTTCTGCCAGTGCCAGTTGATAAAATGTAACGGCCGGTACGCGAGCAGTGTTTACAAATATATCATTGCAGAGCACTGAACGACTGTTGTTAGGCATGTACTTCATCGTTTTTTTATTTAATTTTATAGACAACAATAGTTTTAGCCTATGTTTTGTCTATTTGGGCATTCATTTCACCACACGTCAATGGTGGCTGATTAACATATTTAAACTTATTTTAATCCTTGATTAAACCAGTTTAGGTAATCCAGGTTTAAATTTAAGATGTGCAACACATCTCGGATTAATTTAAACCCTGTTTAAGCATGGATTTACTAAACTCAGTTTAGGCCTAAACTAGGTTTAAGTTAAGCTATGTTGGTGCAACCCACCCTTAGAGTAAAAATGACAATGTCCTTTTGCATTAGGAACATCTTCTCCTCTTCATACTTCTTCTCCTCCTCCCCTCGCCTCCTCCTTCTCCTCTTCCTCTTCCTCACCATTCTGCTTCTAATCTTCTCTTAATCTCCTCTCTCGACGTGCTCCTTCCTCAGGTGAAGTAATTGTCTTACAGTAAAAATGGCAATGTCGCTTCCCCTCCTCATACTTCTTCCTCTCCTCCTCCTCACCCATTCATACTTCTTCTCCTCCTCCCCTCTCTTCTTCCTCCTCCTCCTCTTCTTCCTCACCACTCTGCTTCTCTAATCTTCTTAATCCCCTCTCTCGATGTGCTCCTCTCTCAGGTGAGTTATTATCCTCCCACAGCTATTATCATCTGTTGGTAGGTTTTTAAAGGACATCTCCTCCTCCTTCTGCTGATGTTTATAGGGTCGGAGCTAGTCATAGGCACACCAGGCAGTCACCTAGGGCGTCAAATGTCTTGGGGGCGCCAGAAATGTCCCACAGAGTTAGAATGTCAAACGAAGAAAAAAAACCTCTGCACTTTACACGTTGATAAGGATTATGCATGGTCATGACATAGATTAGCTATGCTCAAAAGCACAAAAATCGATGGGGGTGCTCGCCTAGGGCACCAAGTTGACTAGAACCGGCCCTGCATTTTTATAATCCTCGTCTTTTAAACTCCCTTCTTCTTCCTCTCCTGCCTTGATGTCTCGCTAGCTCCCCCTCAAAGGTGCACCTGTTGTACCGAATAGTTCAGACAGGGACAGGCAGCCGCTCAACATCTGAGGAAAAACTTTTTTGCTATTATTACCCCCTCAGTCGTGACTGTCTACCATCCGTCATTTATTTTAGTTTGTTTATTTGGTGTATTTCGACAGGGACCATATGCAAAGAACATTAATGACAAAAGTAGAAAATATGACCTGCACCAGATTATAATATAGAAGCTAGTTTCCATCTGCTGTCCCTGGGTAGGTGAAAAACATATATTACCGTAAGATACTATACAATACTTACTGGTTGCCTCAACGCACACATAGCTGTCTGTCTGTCTGTCTGTTTGGCTGTCAGTCTGTCTGTCTGTCTGTCTGTCTGTTTGGCTGTCAGTCTGTCATACTGTCAGTCTGTGCATCATCCACCCATCCACCCCCCCATGACATAATACTAATCACAGGTCAGAAAGTTGGCAGCACACCCTCCATGTCTGCTAGTATTAAAAGATGAATAACCGTCTGTTTTCCTGTCTCTGTCTGTCTGTCTGTCTGTTTGTGCTGTATGTGCCTATACATTGGCTGTCTGACTGTCCGTCCACCTGCCTGCTCGTTCACCCCCCCCAAGTTGGCAATCCCCAGTGCACAGTAAAACATTGCAGTCAGTTACACTTAAAAACTTAAGTTTCCCATGCAGCTTCCTTAAGTTTGGAAGTTAACTCAATTTGAGAAAGCCTTTTTCCCTTACCTTTTTAGATGCGTCCTAGCATCTAAGAGGGAATGTCCGTCCGTCGGTCTGTCTGTCTGTCGGTCGGTCTTTCCGTCTGAAACACTTTCTTTGAATGGTTATTCCCTCCTGTGTCCACAGGGCGGCAGTGCATAGACGAACGCATCTTTGTCCGCCTGTCAGACTTGTTTACGTTTAACTGGCTTGCAATATTTTACAATATTGTCTGCAGTGTGGCTAAAACACAAATAACATTAACTGTCTATACAGTATGACTGTCCACCCATCTCACCCATTAACCCAGCCACTCACCCATCCATCCATCAACCATCCATCCATCCGTCCATCCAACCATCTATCCATCTATCCATCCATCCATCCATCCATCCATCCATCCATCCATCCACCCATCCATCCATCCATCCATCCATCCATCCATCCATCCATCCATCCACCCACCCACCCATCCAAGTTGGCACCATTTCTTCGTCCTCTTTCCCTGACGAACAGCACAGCACAAACAAAGAAAGCATCATTATGGGGAACAGCAGATGCATTAGTGCCAGCCAGCCCTGCAGTTCATCATCTTTTAAAAACCCTTCCGGAAGCATCCGCAGCACAGACTGATGGCTTAATTTGCCATATTACTGTACTGCCCCCATACACCACTGCTCCCGTGCAGGGCTGGCCTGGCCATATGCAGGGCATTTGCCCGGTAGCCTCGCGAGCCATCCTACGTACTTCCGCCAAAGGATTGGCTCCAGCACTGTAGTCTGGCCGTGCTTCTCTGTGGAGTGCCTGGAGCAGTAGAATTTTGATCGCAACGCCCCCCCAGAAAACAGCCAATAATCGAATACGCCCCCCACGTGGGGACAAAAGGGGGAGGACGCTCGTGACAATGACGTACACATCTGCGCCAGAGCCATTGGTCTGCGCTATGTTGTTGTTGAGTAACTGCCAGCGATTGGGTGAGAGGTGTCCAATAATTTCAAACCATAACTGAGTGCTAACTTCCTGCTTCCTACAATCGCTTCAGAGCAAACAAATGCCAGACCATAAATACGAAATGAAATGGTAGTATTATGGGATGGTCAGGACCAGGCTATTTACCCGGTGGACTGTTGATGATTATTATGGCCTGGCCTTCCTCTATATGTGATGGTATCAGTACTCGTGCTGCTACACTAAACCTCTCAGAGTCAAATTTAAATAATAATATTGGCTGTTGTTGTGGTCAAAATAACTCATGTTAGATGACTAAAAAATGTTGTCACAGGCTTTATTGTCTCTCACGATCAGTGTTGCCAGATTGGGCTGTTTCCCGCCAAATTGGGCTGCTTAGGATGGCTGTGTGTGGGAAAATAGAATAAAATAGAAATCAATAGAATTGGGCGGGATTTTGTGCTTCTAGGCGGGTTTTGAGCATTTTTTGGGCTGGAAATCATCAGCCTCATCTGGCAACCCTGCTCACGATGCCTTGCAGACTGGTGTTGGCTGAACATGCCCGGCCTGCTTGTTGGCCCAGTGCAGCCCCTGCCATTAACCTGCTGATAACCTTCACAGAACAATGTGGAGAAAACCTTCCGGAAGCATCCACAGCATATAGATTGATGGCTTTAGGCTTGGTGTTATTAGCTACATTACTGCTGCATCCACATACAGTTGACTAGTGTTTCTCAACGGGGGTGGTACAGCCCCCCAGGAGGCGTTGGGGGGGGCTCCAGGTGGGCGTTGAGAAGGATACAGCGGAGAGAGGGCGGTGCTGAGTTGCCATTGGTGGGCATTAGTTCCTTTAATTTTTTTAATACTTCGTGGCTGTACTAAGGCATGTGATGAGGAAAGGGGGCGTTTGTTCCAGAAAAGGTTGAGAAACACTGCAGTGACCATGATGATTAACCTCAGTATAATCTTCACAGAATGTTGGGGAAATAAGAGGCATTAAAGTTGGATGATGAAAATGCCTGGTATCTTAACTTTTGATGTATGGTGATGGACCGTGGGGTGGGTGGGGGGGGGTTGTTATAGGATACAGACTGTAATGAGGACCATGAAGTATAAAGCATGAAGCATAAATTGAAGTTGAAGCTAAAAGATGCTAAGGGCAGGGAAGTGAATGATGACACAGCATTTTTCCACAATAATGCACTTTCAGTATTAGGCCTATAATAATTGCAGAAATAGCACAATCTGTAATGAGGGCGTGACATGAAAGTGTGAAGTATGAAGTAGGTAAATAAATACCCTAAAACCTATAACCGGGGGAAAACCGTGACCTTAAAATTGCGGATATTAATGAGGAACATAAAAAGTGTACAGTGAAATAGGCCTACACAATGATGTTAAATACAGTATGAAAACGCTGTCCCAAGGCATCTTTTACCATACCATTTTCTCCATGCCTGTGCATGGTGCACTGTAAATTATGTAGTGTTATTTTAACGTGTAGAGAGTCGATTTAACATCCTCTGCAGAGTATTTAGTCCCAGAGAGCTCTGTAAGTGTTGAATGAACTCTGTGTGTTTGTTCACCATAGGGTGTTCAAACATGAACCAGGGGCCGCATCTGAGCGCCCCATATTTCAGTGTGACTATGACTTATGCTAGACCCAGCCACTATGGACCTTACACATCTAAGAATCCTGGTCCTAACCTACGTTGACCTTATGACTCTACAATCTCTTTCTATCTCTTCTTCCTCTGCCTTCCTGCTATCTCTGCCTCTCCTCTCTTCCTCTTCTCTTAAATCCATCTCTAACAATTGTGTTTTTTTTTCCTCATTTGTTAAGCACTTTGAGTTGCATCCCTTGTATGATACAGTGCTATACAAATACAATTATTATTTTTATTATTATTATGATTCTAATGTGCTAGCAGTATCTCCATGAGCTGTGAAATACTGTGACCTTAAAATGGCAGCCGTTAATGAGGAACATAAAAAGAGTAAAGTGAAATACACAATGATGTTCAATAAAGTATGAAAACGCCGCCCCAAGGCATCTTTTACCATACCATTTTCTCCATACCTATACTGTACATGGTGCACTGTAAATTTTGCAGTGTTATTTTAATGTGTAGAGAGTCGATTTAACATCCTCTGCAGAGTATTTAGTCCCAGAGAGCTCTGTAAGTGTTGAATGAACTGTGTGTTTGTTCACCACAGGGTGTTCAACCATGGTTCTACTGCAGTGGTGTAGTCTACTTTTTTATGGTGGGTATACTGTATATTTGAGCTTTTTTTTGAAGTGGGTATACTGTATATATTTGTGCTATTCAAAATAATGATCAATCAATTTTAAGTGGGTATATTGAAATCCCTGAAATATATATATATATATATATATATATACTCCGTATACCCGCGTTCTACGTAGACTACACCACTGCTCTACTGTGCTAGCAGTATCTCCATGCATATGTGGGCCCGGAACAAGTGACCCTTTTGTCCCCCCCTGTCTGCTTCCCAGCATATGACCAATAATCATCCTTGCATACTTGCAGGGCCACTGACTGCTTTTTCCCCCACAATGCACTTACAGTATAAGCATATCATTGTAGAAATAATATAAGCTGTAATGAGAGGGTAACATGAAAGCGCAAAGTATGAAGTAGGTAAATAAATACCCTAAGACCTATCCGGGGGAAATACTGTGACCTTAAAATTGCAGCCGTTAATGACGCAAGGTTGTGTTCTCAGCCCCCTGCTGTTCACGCTGCTGACACATGACTGCACAACGACCCACAGCACTAACCATCTAGTGAAGTTTGCGGATGATACAACACTGGTGGGCCTCATCACTAAGGGCGATGAGACCCACTACAGAGAAGAAGTAGACCTGCTGGCCAGATGGTGCAAAGACAACAACCTCCTGCTGAATGTCAACAAGACCAAGGAGATTGTTGTCAACTTTCAGAGGGTCCAAAAACAACTGCCACCACTGACCATCGACGGTGATGCTGTGGAGAGAGTGAGCAGCACCAAGTTCCTTGGAGTGCACATCAGCGACGACCTCTCTTGGACCACCAACACTACATCACTGGCGAAGAAGGCCCATCAGCGTCTCTACTTCTTGCGCAAACTAAAGAAGGCAAGTGCTACACCCTCCATCATGACAACATTCTACAGAGGAACCATAGAGAGCGTCGTGTCCAGCTGCATCACAGTGTGGGGAGGAAGCTGCACGGAGAAAAACAGGAAGACACTCCAGCGTGTTGTGAACACAGCGAAGAAGATCATTGGAGTACCACTCCCCTCCCTGCAGGACATTTACACCGCACGCCTCACCCGAAAAGCACTGATGATCATCAAAGACACAAGCCACCCTGCACACAAACTGTTCAGCCTCCTGCCCTCTGGAAAGAGGTACAGGCGCCTCCGTTCCCGTACCACCAGGCTTGCAAGCAGCACGATGCATCAAGCAATCAAGATACTGAACACTCAACCCACTCTCCCTTCACTGTCAGCCTCTAGCCAGCCAGGCCACTGACAACGCCCCCCCCCCTCATCCCCACCACCATATCTGCGACTGAACATTCCACCTGCACTACTACATCTGTGACTGAACTTTCAACCTGCACTAACTCAAAACATACACATGCACACACACACACACACACACACACACACACACACACACACACACACACACACACCACACACACACACACACACACACACACACACACACACACACACACACACACACACACACAAGCACACTGAACTTTCTGCACTAAACCCAAACATACACACACTGACACACAACTCATACTCACACACATACACACACACACACACACACACACACATACACAGGTACACACACACAGACGCACACCGCACTTTCTACCTGCACTAAACACACACGCACACAAAACACATACAAACACACACACACACACACACAGCACACACACACACACACACACACACACACACACACACACACACACGCACACAAAACACATACAAACACACACACACACATACTGCTGCTGGTGTATTTAAATAAAAACCTTTTTTAATTATTTATTTCTTCAAATGCTACTATTACTATGTCAGAACGCTATAAAGGACTTTTAGGAAAAAGAACAACAAAATACCTCCTCTTAATGTATGTTCTCTACAAGTCTTCTGTTGTCCAGTCTTGCACTTTAAATGTCTGTATGAGCAATGTCTACGTCCATACTGTCTATGTCCATGTATGAGTACTGTCTATGTCTATACTGTCTATGTCCTTACCTAGATTAGTCTATGTCTGCATGGGAGAGCAAGAAACGCAATTTCAAATTCTTTGTATGACCAGTGCATGTAAAGAAATTGACAATAAACTTGACTTGTAACTTGTAACTTGTAGGAACATAACAAGTGTACAGTCAAGCATACATTAATGTTAAATACAGTATGAAAACGCTGTCCCAAGGCATCTTTTACCACATCATTTTCTCCACACCTATACATGGTGCACTGTGAATTTTGCAGTGTTATTTTAACGTGTAGAGAGTCGATTTAACATCCTCTGCAGAGTATTTAGTCCCAGAGTGCTCTCTAAGTGTTGAATGAACACTGCATTTTTATTCACCGACTGTGCTACCATGCAGTATCTCCATGGCCAATAATCATCCCTGCATACTTGCCACTGACCTGATAGGGCCACTCAGGGTCGCTGACAGCTTTGGCTGGGCCCAGGACAAAGTCATCTGAAAGGGCACCCCACCCATTACATTCAATGTAATGAGGGCCAAATTATGGGCCCCCCATCTCCTTGGGCCCAGGACAGCTGATCCCTTTGTTCCCCCCTGTCGGCTTCCCTGGGGCCACAGACTGCTTTAGCTAGGCCCCCGGTGTAGTGAAGGGGAGTGGAGTTGCCCTGCCGGGATTCGAACCCAGACCTTCTGGGGTAGTAAACCGGGGCTCTGACCGCTACACCAAAGAGCCAGGCTCGTTGGCATGTTAGTCAGAACACACCCACAACCCTAGTGATGGTCACTCCATCACACTGCCTTCCCCTTCGGGAAGCGCACCCGTGCGCTTCACATACTCATGGTGTCCCTAACGCAACTGCCCATCATGCTTCTCCCATCCAGTGCGCCCCGTCATCAATGCTTCACCCATCACTGGGGTCCCTCACACCGGGGTCACCAATCCTGGGGGTCCCTCACATGGAATTACGGCTCACACACAATGGGTACGCTTCCGATGGCCTCACCAAAGAGGTTGGATATATAATAAGAGGAATCGAAACACGCCCACTCAATGCAAAAGCGTGTGCTCAAAATTCGGTCTCCTAAGGGGGCGTTGTCCCTCCTTCTTCTTCTCTTTTCGTGGTGTTTGCACAAGACGAGCGCTACTGCCATCTACCGCGCTAAGGGGACTCCATTTATTCTCCACCTCAAGACTCCGAAGGTCTCCTAATCGAAGGTCTCCTAAAGGGGCGTTCATCCGACGTAAAGTGGATACCGGGAAAGAACTCACCTGCTTTATCTCCCTCTCATATACAATTCTCTGTCCTCACGGTACCACCCCACTTCTGAGTACCATTTGTAGCGAAGGGGAGTAGAGTTGCCCCTCCGGGACTCGAACCCAGACCTTCTGGGGTAGTAAACTGGGGCTCTGACCTCTACACCAAAGAGTCAGGCTTGTTGGCATGTTAGTCAGAACACAGGCACAACCCTAGTGATGGTCACTCCATCACACCCGGACAAAGCCAACTGAAAGAGCCCCCCCCCAGCCAGTACAAACTGCTACAATATAATGAGGAGGACCCAATTCTCTATTTAGACATTGTCAGTAGACCTAAATGTGAAATAATAGCCTAAGTGAACAGTGATCCCTTGAAATAATGGGGTTGTCCTGTATTTAGAAACAAAAGTACTGTTCCGTATAGAGCTGAAACTGAGCCCACAATTTGGTTAAAATGCAGGAAATTGCATCTAAGAAATACAAAATTTTCTTTGGGAGGACCCCCATCCCCCCAGCCAAGGTGCCCATCCATACTCCATCAAATGGCCGTCCAATGACTTGGTTCTGCAGCCGGCTCTGCCTGGGCCTGGGATAACTGACCCCCTTGTCTGCCTCTGTCAGCTCCCCTGATCCTTGTGATCCTTGTATATATCTGGGGGAAACAGTACAGACCTAAAAATACAGATTTGGAGAAGTAGCAAGGAAGTACAAAAGTTCAAAAAGTCTGAAAAGTAGAAAATGTGCAATTTCGTGACTCAACGATGTCTCTACTGTGTATGTCTCACGCCACCGCACTCCTTCTGATTCTGTCTGTCTCACCACACACACCATCGACACCACCCAGCTTGTACCTTTTCTCACCTTGTACAAGATATTGACACTGTGTGTATGGTACCATATACTGTACTTCCTGTGTACTGTACACACACACACACACACACACACACACGCACGCACGCACGCACGCACGCACGCAC
>NC_085857.1:13745474-13762974 GCF_034702125.1 Engraulis encrasicolus
GAGATTAGAAGATGACATTACATAACATTACACTTCACCTTTATCTAAATAGAGAGATTAGGAGATGACATTACATAACATTACACTTCACCTATATCTAAATAGAGAGATTAGAAGATGACATTACATAACATTACACTTCACCTATATCTAAATAGAGAGATTAGAAGATGACATTACATAACATTACACTTCACCTATATCTAAATAGAGAGATTAGAAGATGACATTACATAACATTACACTTCACCTATATCTAAATAGAGAGATTAGAAGATGACATTACATAACATTACACTTCACCTATATCTAAATAGAGAGATTAGAAGATGACATTACATAACATTACACTTCACCTATATCTAAATAGAGAGATTAGAAGATTACATTACGTAACATTACACTTCACCTTTATCTAAATAGAGAGATTAGAAGATTACATTACGTAACATTACACTTCACCTTTATCTAAATAGAGAGATTAGAAGATGACATTACATAACATTACACTTCACCTATATCTAAATAGAGAGATTAGAAGATTACATTACATAACATTACACTTCACCTTTATCCAAAAGCAACTTATACTGTAGTTACTACAGAGCATTTGTGACAGTCCCTGAGGCAATGGGAGGTTCGCTTGTAAGTATAGTCGATCTAAACTATTTAAAGGTGTACAGTGTAATATTCTCAGCAGTTTCTTTCCAGAATTCATGCTGTCCATTCACAAATGTTACATTTTTCACGGATACCTACTGTACCACCACCATCAAAAATGTGGCTGGGAAAGTTTAGAGAAATGTATAGTTTTAGCTGCAAAATGTGAATATATATGAAAAGATCAAATTCTGCACTTAATACTCAAAGGCAAATTCCTCACCCATATTGTGCTTTATTAGCATGCCTGTTACGTTATAGCGTCGCAAAAGCATACAAATAACAAAATGAAAGTGTGAATATAGTTACCATAACCAATCAGTAACGGAGCTCGCGGGTGAGTTCTACGTCACCACTCTCAACTGTTTGCTGATTGGCGAAACACTGAGAGAACCGAGCTCGAGGCTTTCGCCAGACGATGTGCGGAGCCAAAATCTTTGGGTGGAGTACAGAGGATGGCGTCGCGAGGCTACAAATTTGGGCCCTAGGCCTGAGTTTGACATCTCTGCTTTACACAGTGTGCCACAGCACCTTGCCAAACAGAAATCCATTTTTTTTTTAGCATTTTTTCGGGGCTTGCTGGCTTTTATTTCAGCAATGTGAGAGAAGACAAGAAATGATGGGGGAGGATCAGGAAAATAACCCCAGGCCGGAATCGAACCTGGGTCCCCGGCGAAACATTATGGTGCCTTAGCCATGTGAGTCACATCGCAGGCCAACAAGCCCTTATTTTATTGTTTATTTCTTTGAAGAGAGTAGACAAGACATTTTGTCCCATGGCTTAGCGGTGAACAAAACACCTACACTAGGTAAGTAGAGCACCTCCCTAGAGATTACTTGTAAAATAACTGAACCACAAGCCAAGCCAAGTTGTTGTTTTTTTTTCCTCTCCACCTACAAACACAAAACTCAACAACAACAACAAACAAAATAAAAACTGCCAGGTTTCTATGTGGGAATTAAAAATAAAAACTATGTGGCCTATATTTTCACTTTCTATTATTATGGTGTGTATTTCTGTGACAGACTGGCGTGTAATGGATGCCAAGCAGCAGAATTTGGTAGATAGAATGTTACTTAGCAAACTTCCCATTAAATCTATACAGATACAATGTAGGCCTACAGATACGGTCAGGGTTGGATCTAGCCGTTTTGGCAGTATTAGTATTAGAGGACACTTGACACACACAGCGAAGTACGTTGTGGACTTGAACAGTTGACAAATGACAAAAACACAGAGTGTGTGCCTTTCCGAATCGCGACAACTTAATGAAGAGGTATTTGTGCTTGACTTTCCATCCCCTTCCTGTCTGCAACCGGCAGACTTTACCTCATGTGTCACTGACATCACAGTGAGGAAAGTTAGCTGAACAATAACAACATGAAAATTAGTATTTCGGCTCCTGAGAGTCGTCATTGGTGGACTAAAAGAAAATGGATTACTATGATGTATCACTTTGGCGATCAATTTGTGCGGACGCCTGTGGAAGACAGAAGCTGAGAGAGGTAGGTGCGCCCTTTCTGAAAACTCCAAATGTATCATGTCTTGTGCTAGCTCATGGTAGCCACTGGATGGAATTGTATTGCTACAGAGACCACGGCAATTCTTTCAAAAGCATTTTGATGCCCGCTAGGAGCTTCAGAGAAGGTTAAATGTTTGCCCCCTGGGGCGCGCTTTCAATGAAATCAGCGCAATTGGACAACTTTGCGCAGCCCGCATGACCATTTCTCGCAGTTTTCCCTTTGACCAACTTCCCTTGGCCTAGACCAGTTGTTCCCAACCTTTTTCTTCAGGGACCCATGTTTTCACTATTGTAAGCTTTGGTGACCCAACTGCGCGAGCGCCCACACGAGAGGGAGTCACATGATGCCTATTGTTTCCTGGGAAAACTAATTTTAGTTATTTTATTCTCCATAATTAGGCCTTGAGCCAGAAGCCAAAAATTGACCTCTCGCAATCGAACGGGTGGGCAAGTTCTAATCTGTTTTTTTGACTTCTTGGACATCTCAAGTTAACAGTTTGGCATGATAACCATTGCAAACAGGTAGCTTTTTGGTAGTTATCATGTGTTGAAATGGTGGACCAGTAAAATGGAAATGTGAAAAATCGGTATTGTGGTTCTTTGTTATTATAGTTTGTTGACCACACAGGGTGCTTAAATGACCTTAGGGATGCTTTCCCTTCTATCAGGACCCTACAGGAGTTGTTAGACCACACTAATAGGCTAATAGAATCACCTCAGCAATATGTGAATGACAAAATGTGATAAAATATGAAATCCGTTTTTGTTTTTATTAAGCTTATTATTATTACATTTCCCCCAACAGTAAAACAAAAACAAAAAACATAATTCACAAACACATACTAACATGTGATAACCATACTGTACATTAACATGGCATGATAACCATTGCAAACAGGTAGTTAGTGAATGATCATGCATTGAAATGGTGGACCAGTAAAACGGAAATGTGAAAACTGTATTGTTTTTTGTTATTATGCAGTTTGTTGACCACACAGGGTGCCTACATTTCCTCAGGGATGCTTTCCATTCAATCAAGACCCTAAAGAGGTTGTTAGACCATACCAATTGACCTAATAGAATCACCAAAGCAATATGTGATTGACAAAATGTGATAAAAATGACAACATATGAAAACTTCTTTTTTTTCTTAACTTTTCCTGCAACAGCAAGAATAAATAAAGTGCATTATTTTAGTCCTCAGGATCTGACTCAGTATAGTAAATATCTGTAAATATGTCACCATGATTATCCTCTTCATGCTGATATACACATGTTTGAAGTTTTCAGAGGGTTGTGCAGCATTTCCAGCTACTTCTCGGACATTGGCAATCCAGCAGTTTACATTGATGGCTGTACTTGCAAGATATCAGTTGTAACACTGCCTCAGGGGCTGAATATCCCCACATCCACTGTATAGTGAGATGGACATTTTCATTGTTGGCCCAGACATGGTCAAGTGGGCTTGGGATTTGTGGATGCTGCTGAAGACTTGCTTTCCAGATGCCAGACTGATAGTTGGCACACATAGTTTGCATGAGGAGGTAGTCCTCACACTACTACTACTACTACTACTACTACTACTAGTCCTCACATGGTGGAAATTGGCTTGATTCACACTCTCCATGCTGAGTGCAGAAAAGCTGGTAGCGGGCTGTATTTATGTTCTACGTATTTGTCGATGCTATGTAGAGTTGGCACCTAAATGCTTCACGAATAGGTCCATGGACAGTTCCCAGTCCCGTCCCAGCTCATGAAAAAACTGTTTGAAAGAGCTCTGAACTCATCGTGAGCTTTAAGGCTGAGCTTTCCACGACCTGTACATCCTTTTGTGTTTTTATGATTATTTTTGTATTTACTTTTCTATTGTAGCCCTAGCCTCTTCCCCCTTACATTAGAAAATTAGTATTTCAAGTAAAGATACTGTATACCCTATCACATAACCTCATGGCTTGGTGGTACTCACACTGGGTACAAAGTAGTTCAAGAAAACCATCATGTGGTGTACTCCGACTGTCATGTGGTGTACCCCGGCCGCCTTTAACGCCATAACGCAGTCCCTCTATTATAACAGATATTGTCATTATTTGGTGTCATTATTGTCACCAAAATGGTAATAGAGCTTGGTAAGTCCCGCCCCTTAGTTCCGCATTTCACGGGACCTAAGCTGACCATCTAACAACATGGTAGAGAGTAATTATCTTCCAATCTCAGTCATTACATGCGCTGGGCAATGTTAGCAATGTTCTTATAATGTAGTTCAGCGTTTTCAGCCAAGAGTGAATTGGCCTGTCGCCAGGCCCATTTCCAGTAAGAGGCTATCAGGGGTGGAAAGAATACTAAAACATGTAATTAAGTAAAAGTAAAATTACATATTTACTTAAGTAAAAGTAAAAAAAATACTTAATAAAAATGTGATTTGAGTAAAAGTTACCTTCAGTTTGCTTTTATATCGCTTTCCTTCAATAGCACCCTTCGTGACCTCTAGCTATCTCTAAACAAGTCATCTTCCAATAACCTGGCGATCGTGACAACAAAATTCTGTGTGTGCTGGTGTGGCAAAGTTGCAGGGCTAGGGTCAGCCCATTCATACAACAGCCCATTACTCTGAACTTAAGGGTCTGGATTTCATTGCGTTTGGGTCGTGGGCCTTAAATTGCAAAGACTGGGAAGCCTACCAAAGGAAATAGTCTGGTGGATTTCATTTAATTGCCAGTTGTGAGATTAAATTCATGAATAATTTTGTTAATAAACAATAATTCTTGTATATATTTTAAAACAACTGTTTTCAGGCTGCGCTGGTACTCCCTCAGCTTGAGTCCTTGGTGTGTGCTCTACTATTCCCAGCCAGTTACTTGCAACTCTATTGTGTACCGTCTGTGGGCTGTCGGACTAATGGTATGGGGCCGGCGGGCCCTAGATAGTCATCCAATAGATTAGTCCAAAATATATAATTTATGTTAAATGGTAAAAACACACAATTTCCCTTCATGTCTGACAGATTTTGCCTACCTCAGAATTTACTCAGACCTCAAGGTAGATTCAAATGTAAGTAAAATACTTTGGCCAAACTGTAATTTGGGTAGGAGTAAAATCACCTATTTTAGACTCAGTTACTCATCAAAATACTCAATTACAATAATTTGAGTAAATGTAATTAGTTACTTTCCATCCCTGGAGGCTATGGAACTTTTGTATGAGGTGGCGCCTTGTCAGTATACTGTACTTAAGTACTACTTATTACTACTTAAGTGTTTTTGGGAAACTCAGCCGAAGACAATATTATAAGAGTTACCAGCAGGGACAGCCAGATGAAGGTAGATAACTGAGCAGAAGGAGACAAATGCAAACAGACTCATGCTGTCCACTGCATCTGTCAGGCACAGACACACAGCCAATGCCACACCAACACACATGCACATTATGTGTTTTCTCTGGGTTTCTGGTAATGTGTTGTCTGGCGGCAAACGCCAGACTATATCGTCTAGCAGTTCGAAAAGAACGTGCAAGGCAGGGACGTGCACAGGAATTTCAAAGGGCAGTTGCTCTAACCTGAAGAAAGGGCAACCCCCCCCCCCCCAAAAAAAAAAAAAAAAAAACCATCAACAATGAGCGGCCTTCAGAATTTTTAGGAAACTGCACCATGGGTATTATTATTTTTAGTAGTAGTAGGCCTAGTAGAAGTAGTATATTATTGTCATAATTATTAATATTTTTTATTGTATAGTATCCTGAATATGCGTACCATATGATATAACATGCTAGTTTTTAAACATGTAGGCCTACCTACTAATCATATCAGAGATGATCAGCCTTATGCCCACCTGCCCTAAATGTCTCCTGATCCACATTTCCTCATGTGTGGTATGTGGCTGCCCCTAAATTAAATGAAATTATGAGAAAAAGCCTTGATAGTTTTTAAACCTGTATCAGTCACAGAGATTATCAGTCTTATGCCTACCTGCCCTATGTGCAGAGGTCTGTGGCTCTGAGTCATCCTCATCTTAAATGAAATGGAATGATGAGTAAATTAATAGGCTAAATATGAGGATGCTTAATCAATTAACCCACTGTCATCTTTATAATCCTTGTAGCAGCCAAAGTAGACTTTAAGTTATAATAAATAGAAATAGTTAAAAATTGTTAAAAAGATCATTTAAAGGAACAGTCCACCGTGTTTCAATAATAAAGTATGTTCTTCTCTGACCTGAGATGAGTTCCTCTGGACCTGCCTAGTCTTCGGACGCGCCCCCAGTCAGCAGCGCGCGCTGCGCAAACTCGTTAGCATTAGCTTGGCTCAGCTTTGTGGATGGACGCAAAAGGTGCCTTAAGTTAGAAGTGACCAAATCATTCCATGTGTTCCCTATTAAATCTCCCCTGCATGACTAGTAAACCGATCACAAAGTTGTTGCACAAAATGAAACCTGTCGATTTCCTACTAGATAAAGAAATGGCACTGTAATGAAAGGCGTAGTAATACATTTGGAGCACTTCGACTTCGACGCATTAATATCTTCACTCCTAGTTCCCCCCTTTCCCCCTCCCCCCTCCCCTCCCCAAAGCCTCCTCGTGAGCCACTCACTTCCGTCAATACAACCAACCTGGCCGTACACCCTAGCCAGCTGATAGCAATGAGCATCCAGGGACAGTGACATTTTAGTGTTGGTGGTGAACAAACAATCATGCCAAGAAAATGTTGTTTGCGAGGTTGCGGCAACAAGTGGAGAACGTGGAGCAACAATGGACTCTGAGTATAGACGCTGAAGACTGGCTCACAAACGAGCCAGAGCCGTATTTATTTGAGCCAGTGTTTTCACCGGAGCAGCTGGTCCAAAGAGCCCGGGAGAGAGAAGCTGTCAGCCAGGAACAGGCGTTTGTAGCAGTGGTGGTCACCCAGCTGTCGTGGAGTTTTTCTTCCGAAGGGAAAGTAAACTGGAAGAAACGACCGACACCGAGTGGACCTGATGGCCAGCTGTCCTCAGAGTAAGTGCTTTGAAACCATTCTTATAATCTGGGGTCTAAAGTAACTTCTATCGCCTGCCAAAAGGGCGAGTAAACATTCACTCAGATGGCGGGTCAAGTGGCTACCCTAATAAATTGGTCTTTACTTTTCTACCAGCCAAACTGAAATTTGAATGGTTGACTGGCCCAATAATGTCCCTTCCGAAAAAGCACCAAGACTATTGTATAGGCCTACTCTGTGATTTCTGTGATGATATGGCACTATTAGAATTCATTCATATTGGAATTTGATTAGAAGCCTATTTTGTAAAGATACTACAAAACATTACCAAAACTACCAAATATGAAAGATATTTCTGTGATATTCTTTGTTTTAGGGCTATAGTAAAATATCCTCAAATAAGGTTACTATAGGATTCTTGTTCTGCATGATAATCTCTGAAAACCCCCAATAATGCTATCATATTCCTGTGTTTTTTTTTTTTTAACTGATTATACAACACATCTCTGTTTTCTCAGTCAGAAGAGGTTGGTTTGCTACCGCATCGTGTTGGAGTTGGGCCTGCAGGGCGAAACCTTGGGCAGAGAACAGCGGAGACCATTACCATCATGTGTGGTCAGGTCTATCAGAGGGCTGTATCCGTCTTCTGATGATTATGTGGGCTTCCAAGAAGTACAAGAGGCTATGTAGGACATATAGGTTGATAATCAACCACCAGCGCCTAACACACTTGCAAAAGTGGTGCAACTGTATATAACAGTTATCTGTCAATAGACATATGTAAATATTAAAGTTATACTGTTATTCTTTACCCTATTGAGTGGATTCTGTTTTCATGCAACATGTATGCTCTTTACACTCTCACTCAGCACGGTTTCCAGAGCACGGTGATCCCAGGAGACATCCCTGTACACAAGGGGTCTTTCTCAAAACCTAGGACAGTCCTTTCAAGTGTATCAGCCTAATTAGTCACGCCCAGTGATATGATACTTTTTGGTGAACTCTACAGAATATCCAATCACTGGGTGTGACTAATTAGGCTGATACACTTAGAGGACACTGTCCTAGGTTTTGAGAAAGACCCAAGGTGTGCAAGAGTCACATGAGGGTTTACTACTTGCATGCAGGGTCGGCATTTCCTTTATACCAGGAGGCACAAGCGGAGCACTGCGAAATTAGCTTGACAAGCCGCTGATGTGCATTTGAACATTGGGCCTTCATAACCTACAAATTTGTGGAGTGTGTTTCTTACCATTTGGACAGGCAAATTCTTGTCAGTGACCTGCAAAGCTAATTTTACAGGACTCCATGTCCCCTGGTGTAATGGCATGTCTCCAGGAAAACGTGAGGGCTGTAAGATTGGTTTAAATCTAATTGAAGTGTTACATCGATCAATAAATACAATTGTGGCAGTATGTAAAACAGATTGCCCACAATACGACAATAGACTAAAAGAATGTACATGCATTTTCTACACTCCGCAATACTTACAACTTTCAGAAATCGTGATGCACCAGAAAACAAACTACCATGTCAATGGCACAAGTGATATTTATTTACAAAAATAAAAAACAAGTGCAATAATAATACAATTGGTTGCAAAACAATGTGTGATTCAAAGTAACACAACTGATGTGTCCCCAACACCACATCTAACCCTGTTTTTATGACTGCTGCAACAGAGTTATTCTTTTTTTGGTGGACCACGAAACCTTGAGTTCTGTGACTTCTCAGCCTCCTCTTTGCTAGGCTTCTGTACTATTGCAATATTGACAGGCAGTTGAGGTACGAGCATATGCGATGGTCTGTCGGAGGGGTCAAGTCGTCTTTGCAGACAGCTCTTGGTGAAAGCACTTGTATTCGATGCCAACGTCCTCCCAGCGGTGGACCCCAGCGATGTGGGGCAAGACGGACATCCATCACCTGAGCAGCTCCTGACAACATAAGAGTAGAGGCACATGCATGGCACGATAGGTCACAGGGCTTTCTGTATTTCTGTCCACATGTTCTGAAACAGTCTGCCTATGCCACGGCCCAGATTGGTTTTGATGGAAAAGGTACTAAAATCACATATGTTCACTGAGGCCTTTGGCCATTAACCCCCAGCCCCCACCCTCTTTTTTGTACAATGGTCTACCATGAATAATCTGTAACACAATACACAGTGTGGTTTACCATGATGTGGAAGAGTAAAGAGTTTCTGTGTATAGCATCTGCTCATAATAATAAGTTAACTTATTTATTATTTGTTATATGCATGAATGGTACCGGTCTCAGAGGTCATGCTTGCGTCCAACAACAATGGCAGGTGGCACTTGTCCATCGCAGTAGCTCCAGTGAGTGGTGGATCCTGGTGTACAGGAATGAGAATAAAAAATATGCATTAATATCGTGGCTAGGAAGATAACATATTGATTATGATCTGTACTTGTTTTTGTTTGTTTCAAAAATACAAAAGTCAGGATAATCACTGGCGACTGTACCGCTAAAGGCCATAATAGTGTGTAAATATGCCAAGTTGACCCGTCACATCAGTCTATCCAGTTCAGATGCAGCTAAAATAGGCCACTCACCTCATAGTGAAGACTTCTTGGACTATGGGTGGCCATGGTGGTGGATGAAGACGCCCTCTCCTACACACAAGAAAGATCAAGTAAATACAGGCCACAGTTCAATTACTATGCCCTCTATCAACCTTGAATATACTTCAGCGTACCAGTGGCTTGGTCCATGTGGGAGCCAGTTTCACAGATGTCTGTTTCTAGGGGGTTGAATGAAGAGGACCCTCCGTATAGGCGTCCTCTGCTTCGAGCAGGTCCTGGTGGTCTTCATCAAACTGACCTGTTCAGAAATTGATGGTTCAGATAGGTTAGCGGATTATATTACTTATTTACATAAACATGCATAATTAACTCTTTACGCCTCACCTGCCACCTGTACTCAATCAATTCACATTCAGGATGGCCCTACCGATGCCCCACCCCCTACAAGCTGGGGAACATACGGCCACAAGCGAGGGGGAAGATACTTATTTACATAAACATGCAGAATTAACTCTTTACGCCTCACCTGCCACCTGTACTCAATCAATTCACATTCAGGATGGCCCTACCGATGCCCCACCCCCTACCAGGAGTCCAAACATTATCTAATAGTTCTAGCTAGAATGAACATCATACAATTCTGTTCAATGGTATGGCTCCCACTACAGTAGATCTGTGGTTTTCACATAAATAAAGTAAATCATAATAAACCATAAAATAAACTGAACAATCTAGTGGCCACTGCCTCACAAACCTAGACTACTGTAGGCCTATAGAAGAATTATGTCCGCGCTGCCTGCTGTTTGGTCATTATATGAAAAGGATAGCTGGAGTGGTGAACAATACTCTGTGATTCACTCCACTGTATCCGTATTCGATGTAATACCCTATCTGTATTCGCCTGCGTGAAGCTAACTATAGCTCTAATACTAGCTAGAAACGGCAAATAGAACCCTTCTTCCAGTGACGACTCCGTGGACAAAACATAAACAGACAAGCACTGGGCTTATAACGCGAGGAGCTTGCCTTCAGACTCCACCACAAAAACAAACTGTTAGACAAGCACTAACAAAACCCACCACAACTAAGTTACATTGTGATAGCTTTAGCTCACTTTTCATGTCATTCAATCAGTTACGTCTATATTTGCAAGTCTCTGTAGGGCACCGATTTTGTAATAGCCCATTTTGTGGTAACCGGCGAATTGTATCAACATTCAGGTTGTGTTCGGCTAAAAATGTAGCCATGGTGGTGGAGTATTTTTGGTGGTTGCCACTGCCAGACCAAGCAATACAATGTTAAAAAACAAAACACTTACAATATTCTGTGTTCCACTCGACTGTATCCGTATTCGCTGCTCCGATTGTGTTGCCGCATCCTTCAGTCGTTGCCCAGAAATGTTGTAGTCGTTGTCGGCAAATTGTTCAGAGCAAACTGCTAGCTCTTCCAGACCTCCGGCGGTGTTGCTGGGTCCATGTTCTGTAAACCAAACCTTCCGCCGTTTGTGGTCTTGGGGATCCTGTGGAACATTATTGGAGTGTACGTTCTCCACTTGTTGCCGCAACCTCGCAAACAACATTTTCTTGGCATGATTGTTTGTTCACCACCAACACTAAAATGTCACTGTCCCTGGATGCTCATTGCTATCAGCTGGCTAGGGTGTACGGCCAGGTTGGTTGTATTGACGGAAGTGAGTGGCTCACGAGGAGGCTTTGGGGAGGGGAGGGGGGAGGGGGAAAGGGGGGAACTAGGAGTGAAGATATTAATGCGTCAAAGTCGAAGTGCTCCAAATGTATTACTACGCCGCTCATTACAGTGCCATTTCTTTATCTAGTAGGAACTCGTCAGGTTTCATTTTGTGCAACAATTTTGTGATCGGTTTACTAGTCATGCAGGGGAGATTTAATAGGGAACACATGGAAGGATTTGGTCACTTCTAACTTAAGGCACCTTTTGCGTCCATCCACAAAGCTGAGCCAAGCTAATGCTAACGAGTTTGCGCAGCGCGCGCTGCTGACTGGGGGCGCGTCCGAAGACGAGGCAGGTCGGGAGGAGCTCATCTCAGGTCAGAGAAGAACACACTTTATTATTGAAACACGGTGGACTGTTCCTTTAATTTGAATTTAATTAATAGGCATATTCCATGATTAAAGTGATGAATGTTATATAGGAAAGCTAAAACAATAAGAATTCACAGGTTTAGGTCATTTGTTGGGTCTTTTGTAGCCTATATTAAAAATGTGTACTGTCGCTTTAAGAATGGACGAGCCGGCTTTCATTTCAGATCGCAAAGAACCGTGGCGTGGGAGCACCAGTTCTTATATGTTGCTCTGAGCTTCTCGCAGACTTTATAACCTTTTATTTTTATTACAGATATTTTAGTTAGTTCATGCACATTTTGTAGGCCTATGTCTTGAGAAGAACAGTAAACGTCAGTTATCACGTGGAGTGGATTTATTTCAATTACATGGACATTGACAGTGGAAACAGTAGCCTATCTTTGGGTCGGAGAATAGGCTATATCAGCGTAAGAAAACGCACTTTCCTAGCGGTCTCACCAAGATCAAACCTCTACAATCCTGAAAAAGATTCTCTGCCTCACCTGCACCTGTTCATTTTTTTCGCAGCCAACTCTGCAGAGATGTGCTTCCTTTAGCTAGCCTACCCCCTTAAGTTCTCTCTTGCTTGATAAAACGACATGTCATCTGCATGTTTCTTAGTTGGGTTAGCCTTCCACAAAACAACCTGAGCCATGTAAAACGTTGACTGCAAGCAAGATAGCTGGCTGTCGTATTCCCCCAATATCTGAACGTGGCACACCCCGGCTGTCAGATTATTTAGGATCAAACGTCCTAAACTCGAGATCGGCTTTAGGAGACATTAATTGTGATCATGTAGTTTAATACTGTGTAGTCTGCTGTGTTTCCAGCTCACCTCAGGCCGTCAGGGCAGTCGCTCTACTCCCACGACATCTTCGACATATTTTGCGTCTCTGCCCTGGTCGCATGCTTGTTCCCCCCTCCCTCCCAAGTAGAGCTGCGTGTGCCCCCCGCATCGCGCATGCTGCCCCTCCCTTTGCCTATCTCTCGAGGTGCAGGTGAATCTGAATTTGAAAACTTAATTTAGGAAGCTTCAATCAAAAATACGAATTGCAAAGCAAATCAGTTGAAACATGAAATCTTAGCCTATTTTTCCGAGGCATATCTACTAGCCTAGCGAGCCAGACCCGTACAGCAAAAAGCTGTACCAGGGTCTAGGAGGGCTGGGCAGCAGTGTGGGCGGGATAAACGGTTGCTTCAGCACTCAACGCCACGCAATTGGATGGCAAACAACCAATCCCCACACACTTCTGTGTAACGTCACAGCTGTCTTGTGAAGCGGCAATTCCGAGCCGTCGTAGCAGTGAATGCGTGTGATCACCACAGCCACAAACAAGTTTCCTAATAAATCGTGTTTTCACTTACATAGTTCAAAAATGCCTCGTTTTCAACCACACGGCCCTTCTTGATCATCCAGCGAAATGTTGAGCAATTTGGGGCTTGTTAAATGGTTATATTTATGATGTCAACATGGCATGTTCGGTGTTAGCTAGCTAGCTGTATACCCATAACTAATACACGGCTGGATATTAGCTCTGTGTAATTGACGACAGATTGGCTAGCCGCTAGCTCGGTAGACTCTAGGTGTCATTCCCATCTATTTAGTAAGCGACTTACAGACTTTCAAAGCTCCCAAATGTCTCGTTTTTAATGACATGGATCTTATTAGAATTTGGGGCAGGCATATAATACAAGGAAGGCTGGATACCTAGCTCTGTGTTATTGGCGACAGGTTAGCTAGCCAGCGAGGGCCCCTTTGTAGGTGGAGCGGCAAATTCGAGCCGTCGTAGCAGTGAATGCATGTGATGACCACAGCCACAAACAAGTGTCCTAATAAATCGTGTTTTCACTTATACAGTTCAAAAATGCCTCGTTTTCAACCACATGGCCCTCCTTGATCAACCAGCGAAATGTTGAGCCATTTGGGGCTTGTTAAATGGTTATATTAAGACTGGATAGCTCTGTGTTATTGACGACAGGTTAGCTAGCCACTAGCTTGGTAGACTATGCCATTCCCATCTATTTAGTAAGCTACTCAAAGACTTTCAAAGCTCCCAAATGTCTCGTTTTTAATGGCATGTGTCTTATTAGAAATTGGGACAGCAATTTCATTCTACACCTACAGTAGTGGTCTGATAATAGCGTGTGACTATCTGGTCCTGTAAAATGCTCAACTTAGCTTACCGAGCTAGTTTAAAACATCGAATGATCAAATGGTATTGTGTTGTGATCTATTTGTGTCCGATAAGTTCATGGTGTATTATTACATCAGTCCATGTCAGACACGAAATGTATTATCATCCAGGCTTTTTAAATTAAGTGCACTTTCGTGCTGTACGTAGCACGGACGGACACCATGCTTCGTCTTAGAAAGTTTCCTGTTTACTAAGTAGCCCGGCCCCCCTCGCGATTTGATTGGCCCTGTCATCGGATAACTTTCAGCCTCGCAAAACGACCGGGGTCCGCTAGACTGCCCCCGGGAGCAAATTCAATTTGCGGTCGCTAGGGGCGTCTAGATTTCTAGGCTACATATCTACAGCTGACTGTCGGGTTTTTTTGCTACTTAACGTGGCGCTGGCTGGCTGTCAGTATGATAACTAAAAGTTCTAAACTCAACATTGTATTAGAGAGGTTGATTGTGAGCATATTTTGTACCCTAATATGTAGACTGTGTGTAGGGCTCTAGCCGACACCCAGGCATCTTCAAAATCTTTCGTGTGTCTTAGGCGCGCCTGTCGCGTGCCTTCTCCCTCCCCACCGGAGTTGTTGCGTAGCCTACCTACCTCACATCGCTCGTGCCCATTCTCGACGGGTCTGATGAATTTGTATGACTGACTTAAGTCTTTATTGTACAAAACTTCAATCAAAATTATGAATTATAAAGAAATCAAATGATATTGAAATATGAAATTATAATTGCCATATTATTTTCCCCTCCCTTGGAAGGGCAATATCAGCCAATGTGGGCAAAAGGGCCGTTGCTCGGGCACCGTGGGCAACTATGCTCTGCACGTGCCTGGTGCAAGGCAGCATGGGTACTCCCAGGCTAGGTAATGTGTGGAATGATCAAAATTTTAGAATAGCATAACATGTGAATCTAGAAACCATCACTTATTTTCACATAGTAAATGTACTTTCATTACCAGACACTGAAGCAGCAACTGTAAGGGAATGCAACTCATCATTTTTTTATTCTTAATAATGTAATCGTGAATCATGTAATCTGTTATTCCCCATTACTGGCCTGCTCTCTGGACTCGGAAGGCTTTGAAGGTGAGGTGATCCCTCACCCCTCCTACTTTAAGTGCAGAGCGGGTCAGTCTGTTGATTTGGGACTTTATTTTTACTATTTCCAAACACAAGTGATTGCATCATTGGCATGCACAGATCTAGGAACGGACTTGGTGGTTCTAAAGCAACAGCCCCTTTGCCGTACTGGACGAAAAAAGGCATTTTTTTTTAGTTCCTTTTTCTTCTTTTTTTGTCACAATGTGGTCCATATTGGCATGATCATCTATGGTAACGATTCTTGAGATCAAAAGCATGTGACAATTCACCTTGATCTAACATAGCATAATAGAAGGGTGGGGACTCTAACTTATGTCTCAAGGGCCGTTTACGGCCCCTGATGTAATTTTAATCTTATGCAGTTTCACATGGAATATGACATGTTTTGTAAAGAACTGTTAGAAATTTAATTTGCAATACAATTAAGTTGTGTTTTCAGGGGACCTAGTGAAGGTGAGGTCTGTTGTGAAGGTGTCCACCTTCAATATAGGCCTAACTGCAGGGGGAAATCCTGGTTTGTGTTCATAGTACAGCCCTTTATAAAAATTGAAGTGGCCCTCGAATGAAAACGGCTCCCCACTCCTGCTCTGGCAAGGCAACTGGAAGTTCCACATGCCCCCCGCCCCCACCTTGAGCACCTGCCCCCCAAAATGTCTTTGCATGCCACTGGATTGTATAGTGTAGTACACTCTCAACAACAGCATGGTAAAAAAAAGTGACTTTATCCTTAGTCTATGTAAAGAGTGCAGTCTCTGCTTCATCCAATAGGTCTTTGTCTACATATCAAATTTGGGTGTGTATGTAAAATAGCTCACATTTAAGTACATTACACTTTGTGTGGATAATGAAACACAACTTTCAAGAAAATTTGTAATACAAAACCCACCTGTATTGTAATGTAGATGATAAACTGGGAAAATTGTTGTATTTTTGTACCCAATCTACCAGTATTTTCTCGCTTGGGAAATAAACACTATTTTTTTAATGAAAAGTCAGTGAAAATGGGGGCCTGAACTAAATTAAGTGGGAAATCTGTGTAACGTGCCCTTTAAAGCGGAATTCACCTTTCAAACAATATTGTGCCCTATCTCTGTATTAGACCACATTATAACAGGGGATTATGTAGCCACTGGATATAATATATTTATATTAAATATAAAAGCTTTTTATTGTTTTAGTAATGGTGATTTCAAGCGTCATCAAATCACCGGAAGAAAAAATAACGACTACAATGCCATTAGAACGTTGCTGGGTGATTTGATTGAACGCGTCATCAAATCACCTCGGCATGACAGGCGGCATGGAACAGAACAGCAGGCAGGCAGATAACACATTTCGTGGATATCTTACATTTCGAGGATGGAGATATTTACATTGTCCGGATAATAAGCCTACTTCAAGTAGGCCTATAGGTTACTGCACAGTGGTAAAAGCCTTGGTGCATTCAATCCAACTGCTTAAAAAAAAAGTTTTGTCCCCATTGTTAATATGCACTCATTGTCATTACAAATCACCTACCGAGCGCACCAGTCCACGATGTCTACGCCTGCCAGGTGTAGCCTATTAGGCCTGCAAGTTGTAATAACACATGGTAGGCATTGCCTACACGCTTTTTTGTTTTTGTTTTGCGTTGTTATTAATTTTAATATGCTATTAATATATTTTTTTAAAAGCTTGCTGAATTATTTGAGGTCCGGTCCGGATCACGGTGCAGCGGCCACGGACACTCCGAGTCCTGGGCTAAACAATAGGAGCTCGACAGTGAAGTTGTCTTTAATTGAAACAGGCTTTATTTTAAGATTATTCAAAGTTATTTGATGGATTGCTGAAGGAGGCTGCGACCATTTCTACCCTCAAACGTGGCGTAGGCCTACTCCTTGCACTGCTGGCGATGTTCATACTCATCTTACGCAGGTTGCAAACAAGGTAGCCATAAATGCATGCGCTGGCTATCATTACTGCACTTGGACTTGATTGCATTTAAACAACACGAGCAAGAACAAGGCACACTCAGGCAGGCTACTGAAATCTATTGTCAAGTCATTGTAGATTTCAGCTCACTCCCCAGGCAGTCAGGGCCGCCTATTTTGCATAAATTATAGACTTCCTCTCGAGGGACAGTTGAGACGCGAACGGACAAAACAATTTAAGCACTTGACCAAAGTAAGCGACGATAGCCTACCTACATCTTCAAAATGCAGGTCTAACCCAACACCTCCCTCAAAACTGGCGAGATGGAAACGGTGGGGTGTCCCGTCCCGATGCGCTATTTAGGCCTATGTGGGTTTGTAAGCTATGTTTCACGCAAGTCATTTCTCATCTTCTAAAAACAGAAAGCATAACCTGAACAGCTGAATACCCAGAAATGCGTGCGCACGGTGCAACTTACCGAGGGGCGATTTTCCTTCATGTTGCACATGCATT
>NC_085857.1:13767974-13770474 GCF_034702125.1 Engraulis encrasicolus
TGTCTCCCTGTGTGTGTGTGTGTGTGTTTGTGTTTGTGTGTGCGCGCGCGTGCAAGCATTCTCGAGCAGAATGAGCAGGAGAGTTTGGCCACCGAGGGATATTCCGGGAACAGGTGGTGTTGTAACTAAGCAACCAGCTTTTTCATGGGTCTTTTACTGTCTTTATTAATCTTCTTCAGTATACAGAGAGTCAGCTTAATTGTTTTAGATGCGAGAGGAACACAAGTTGTGTGATAAATGGTTAACAATATTGTTTTCCCTACCATTTTTCCTCAGGCTGTTTTAAGGATATTAAAGTTATAGGCTAACATTAATTAATTGATGCCGAAGTTTCCCTGGCCCTATAAATTAAATAAATTGCAGTGATGGTGAATCACGCATTGAAGAGATATTGGCTTTGACAGTTAGTGACGCAGACCAGAAAAGGAGGTGTGACCTGAGGGAGGGCGACAGTCTGAAACGTTTGCCACATTAAACACTCCTTTGACAGCTAGTGAATCATTTTCGAAGATGAACCACTTAACTGCATATTTTTCATTGAAAGTGGAATTTCAGCAGTGATTCTCGAACGGTGGTTGAATTAGGAATCTCCTCAGAGAACTATCAGGTGCACTGTGGGGGGAACCTAAGAGGTTCTCTGAGAAACCCTAAAAGTAATTAGAAGAATCTAAACGTTTTGGGAGGAACCACAAAGTTTTTAAAGAGAATCTTCAGGGGTTCTTCCACTGTGCCAATCGAAGGTTCATTTTAAAAAATTGTAAAAATGAAAAATGTTTTTTCAACTTTATTTAGTCGGGACAGTGAAGAGTGGGAGAAATGAGACGGAGAGAGAGATGGGGGAGGATCGGGAAATGAACCGGGTTGGGAATTGAACCCCAGTCGCCAGCGTAGCAATACAGTGCCCAGCCAATTAAGCCACAGCTGGACCCAATCAAAGACTCTTAAAGGGACACTGTGCAGGAAATGGTCAAAAATGGTACTGCAACTATGCTGCTCATTGAAACTGGGCAGCCTATTGCCAAAATTGATCTTTACATGAAAGTTTACTAAGTAATGAACAAATCTTTTCTATTATGGTCCAAGTACAGTCATTTTTGCAGCTAAAAATGGCTATTTTTGGAAATTCAAAATGGCGGACCATGGAGAAGATCCTCCTATTCATGTATGAAAAGTACAATTTTTTCAGTCATAATGAATACTTTATGGTGTCGGTAAATATTCATGAAAAAGGTAACATTAATGAATGGGAAGCATGAATTCTGGAAATAAACAACTACAAATCTCACACAGTGTCCCTTTAAAGGAATAACCTTTGGGTTCCTGGGTCCTCTGAGTAAGCCTGAAGAACAGCAAGAGCAAATACTTAAACTACCACCACCATCGAATTCTAAGTATTCAGTATGACTGGAACAATTGCTGTTTTCAAACATGAAAAGGGGGATCTTCTCCATGGTCAGCCATTTTGAATTTCCAAAAATAGACATTTAGCTGCAAAACATGTACTTTAATCATACTAGCAAATACTAGTCTATTACTTAGTAAATATTCATGAAAGCAATTTGGCAACAGGCAGCACAATTTCAATGAGCAGCATATGTAGTTGCAATACCTATTCTGGCCACAATCTTACACAGTGCATCTTTAAGGCTTTTTGTCACAGTGCCAAACTCAAGGTTTCTTTGGAGAAATGTCGTTCCGTTTACGAAACGAAAGTTCGGGAGAAGCGTAATGAAATCTGACAGGTCTAAATTAACACCTGCTCTGTATTTCCTGCTCGTCTGTCATTTGTCCAGTTCCTTGCGCGCTAGTACAGGCACGCCTACCTATCCACCTGAATCTCATCCTTCAATTACTCAACGCTGTATTTATTCCCCACTCACCTGCTCCCAGTCAGAAACTCGCTTTCTCGCTCGCACCCTCCATCCACCCCTGTCGCCCCCCGTCTCAGTCTTCTCGACCGCTTTATCCGGGAGCCGCCCTCGCGCCTCCTCGGTTCCATTCGCTCTCCCAATAACCGGCCAGGGGGTGTCCGCTCAGACCTCG
Source organism: Engraulis encrasicolus (assembly GCF_034702125.1). Taxonomy (NCBI): domain Eukaryota; kingdom Metazoa; phylum Chordata; class Actinopteri; order Clupeiformes; family Engraulidae; genus Engraulis; species Engraulis encrasicolus. Next base: position 13,770,018 of record NC_085857.1, read on the forward strand.
CACATATTTCGCGGGCGCGGATATTGTCCGAGCTCTCAGTTGGAGCCCCATACTCCCGAGCCCACGCATCAGATTTATCTATATCAGATTTCGGGCTCGGCAGTAATTTCAGCACCATGGCCAGCGACCTTGCCCAACACGCTAAATTTACTATTCGCTTTTAAATTCTGTTCCTCGAAGTGCAGTTGGTCCAGCGACCCCGTAAAGCACTTTTCACAACTTCTCGAGTGCAGTGGTCCTGCGACCCCGTTAAGCACTTTCATGATCGCTTCGCCGCGCGGACGATCACGAGAAGCCCGTTCTCCAGCGAGAACGAAGATGTATGCATACATAGGCTACTTAATTCTAATTTCAGATAGCGCACTCATGAACTTTTCATGTTTACAGTACTGTACATGAGTGGAGGTGCAAAACGCACACCAGAAACGGAGGTGCTGGCAACCAGAAAATGCAATTG
>NC_085857.1:13772974-13802974 GCF_034702125.1 Engraulis encrasicolus
TGTTATGAATTGTTACTAAGGCCCTTAATGGACTCGTTTACATGAGACATTTAATTCAGAATTAACTCACTTTAAAGGGGTTCCAGGTAGGATTAAAAGTTTAATTAATCACGGTCCCGAGTCAGTTGATGCTTATGCGAGTCTTTAGTAAGTGAATGATGGCTCTTGCGATCATTTCCACGGTCCGCTGTCAGAAAACCCCACATGCAACTTTTGGCAGCACGGTCCGAAGGAGTGTCATGGGAAACACTTATCATTTCATAACATCGCTTTTCATACCGTATTCAGATTTGTATCAACTGCTGGCATTCCGTGATGAAAAACAGTCTCACAGCGAGTTTATTTGAACAGCATTTTTTCATTACGGTGTAGATTTTGAGTCAGGCATGCCATGGGCGCCGCGCAAATGACGTCATACTACCTAGTGCCTCTTTAATGTTGAATAAACCTTAAATCCTGGTCCAGGTAGACAAATGCTGAGGCACTCATGAAATGATTAGGTTTTTTTGGCTCCAAGCCTACGCATTTCGGCCCTTATGGCCGGCCCTTTATGGCCCTATATTGGTCTACCTGGACCAAGTTTGAGCCCCTACACTGATGAGCACCAAGGGAAAAAGGTGAAGACCCAGAAGCACTCCAATTACCTGCGTGTGTTTGAACCCTTAAAGTGATACTGTCCCATTTTTGAAAATAAGCTTATTTTACACCTCCCCTTGAGTTAAATAATAGGGTTATACCGTTCTCCTGTACTTTCAACCGTTCTCTGGGTATGGCAGTGCAGATTTTACCTTCATGCTAGCAGTTAACATTGAGTCCTATGAGACCAGCTGGCGGCTAACTGGTCTCATAGGACTCAATGTTAACTGCTAGCTTGGTGGTGAAATTTGCACTTCTATAACCAGAAAACAGTTGAAAGTACAGGAGGACGGTAAAACCCTATTATTTAACTCAAGGGGAGGTGTAATATGAGCTCATTTCCAAAAATGGGACAGTATCACTTTAAATTCTCTTTGAAAACGTAATGTAAACACTTCACAATTCGGAATTAAATGAAAGATCAAAGTAAACTTGACGTAACTATTTAATTCTAAATTATTAATTCAGAATTAAGAATGTCATGTAAACATAGCCACTGTGTTACTTAAGGTCCTGTGTTAGGTTTGTTTGATTTGCTTCTCCCTCACAGTAAAGCATAAAAAGATTAAAAGAAAGTATAAAAAGATTATAAAAAGTTTTTTGTGATAGTAAACACCATATGGATTTCTGGGAAGCTGGAATGCCTTAAACTAGTGTGGCTGGGCTAACAAGATTGGAGGTATAATCATCTATCCGTGATATGCATTCATTGCCCGTAGTCTTCCACACTAATGGAGTTAGCGACACCGCTATGGAAATGGAAGACAGACAGACAGGAGAACACAGAATGGAAAAACCCACAGACAGGGCGACATACATAAAGACAGACAGACAGACAGGAACACAGAATGGAAAAACCCACAGACAGGGCAACATACAGACAGACAGACAGACAGACAGACAGACAGGAACACAGAATGGAAAAACCCACAGACAGGGCGACATACAGACAGACAGACAGACAGGAACACAGAATGGAAAAACCCACAGACAGCGCGACATACAGACAGACAGACAGGAACACAATATGGACAAACCCACAGACAGGGCGACATACAGACAGACAGACAGACAGACAGGAACACAGAATGGACAAACCCACAGACAGGGCGACATACATACAGACAGACAGACAGACAGGAACACAGAATGGAAAAACCCACAGACAGGGCGACATACAGACAGACAGACAGACAGGAACACAAAATGGAAAAACCCACAGACAGGGCGACATACAGACAGACAGACAGACAGACAGACAGACAGACAGACAGACAGACAGACAGACAGGAATACAGAATGGAAAAACCCACAGACAGGCTAACATACAGGTAGATGGATTGACAGACAGACAGACAGACAGACAGACAGACAGACAGACAGACAGACAGAGGCTTTACCATTTTTTAAGGGGTGGGGCCGGGAAATGACACAGGTCAGACCGGAACTCGAGTCCACAACTTGGAACCTGTACACGGCACTGGTCTCAGTGCAGTGTGCCACAGAACAACCCCCCCCCCCCCCGTAAAGATGCTTTATCATAGTATGATAACAGTCACACTGTAATTTGCATTCATAGCCCCTAGTCTAGCACACTAATGGAGTTAGACAAAAAAAAATGCATAGATAGTTCCAGATGCATTAAGATAGAAGAATGGCAGACATGCCAGTGGCCCACATGCAGCCTTTGATTCATCCATCCGAGATATGCATTCATGGCCCCAGGTTTAGCACTCTAATGGAGCTAGCCACATGACTGCATGATGGAAGACGGTTACGTGGCGCTATTCCGACATGTCGCTATTCCGACGTTAATGTCTATTGTCGGAATACCGACACATTTTCCACCGTCCGCCGCTATTCCTACATGCCGCTATTCCTTCATGCCGCTATTCCGACATCCCTAACCTTAACCCTAACCCTAACCCTAACCCCTAAAAAGTGTCGGAATAGCGCTATGTCGGAATAGCGATTGCCCCCCATGGAAGACAATCAGATAGAAAGTCACACAGAGAGACATACAGTACATAAGGTAGGCAAACCTGCAGACAGACAGACAGACAGAAACCAGTGGAGTGTAGGTCTGGACTGGTAATCTGCCTATAAGGCATTTTCCTGGCGGGTCCTCAGGGGCCAATGTAGTGCTGCGTTTCTCAACACTAGCATTAGCATAGCTAACTAAATTAGCAACTTACTTGGTTACAATGCAGTTTCCCATTGGCAACTTACTAACTTTTATCCAAAGTGTCTTACGGTTATTTCAAGTAGCCTATAGGGCAGGGCTATTCAATTGGAGGCCCGAGGGCCACTTGCGGCCCAGATGCAGTACACATGCGGCCCAGGCATGGCCCCCAACTGAAGCAGTATACATTTCAGTTTTGTTACTGCAGTACAAAACATTATTGCTTGTGAATCTTCTGCTTGTCTTACACATTCACATTCAATGTGGTTAAGTTTTAGGTTAGAGGAACATGTTTAAAATTTGCTTGTGGACTACTGATTTTAAGTGTCATTTCAGTGGTCGTGATGTCTGAAAATGTGTGGCCCGACTGCAGTTCTTGGTTTCGAAATGTGGCCCAGATGAAATTCTAATTGAATAGCCCTGCTATAGGGTATTATTTACAGGTTAGGCGGCTTGATAAAGGGCAACTCATCCATGGAGGGAGATAGGGAGTAGAAGGGTTTTTTTTTCCAGATTCATGTTCCTCACTGAAAATGAGCCAAAGCCAGTGAAACTCAGTGTGAAAGAATAAAAACTGAAAATGAGTCAAAATGACCCAAACACCTTACAAGGGTTAAAGCCAATCTCCTTTGCCACTAGGCCACTGCAGGTTTGAACGCATAGAATTAAAAGTGTTTGACATCATATGGAAAAAGTCTAATAGCCTATCCGTGATTTGCATCCGCAGCCCCTGGTCTGGCTTGCTAATGGAATTACCGTAGTCACAGAGCTCAGGAAATGGAAGCCAAGACCAGACCAGATCAGACCAGACCACAATGTGATTTCAATAATCTTTGCTTGAACTCACAATGACTGAATCACTGGTAATCTCGTTATTAATGCTCCTCGTAAGGTTCTTTTTGTAAGTCGTCATTATACAAAGCAGGTGGGTGGCTGGATAGGGCTGCATAATAATTCATTGTTACTTTGAACATCACACACATGTGAAGGTGAAAGCCCACCTGGGGAACTCCTATTGTCATTGTGACACAGCACTCCACAGCACACATAGCACACAACAAAGTTGCATTTATGCCTCAACTGTGCCAAGGGGCAGCCCAAACGGTGTGTGACAGAGCCTGATCATTTTTTTTATACAAACATCTTTTTGCATGTACATAAATATGGATCTGCTTGGTCTGATTTGACTAGCAAAGTGCCCGAAAGAAGTTTCACGTCTGTAAGAGTGTCACAAAGTAGCGCTGTCATTCTTGACTGGACAGCTAAGGCGTTAACAGGTGAGCACCAGCCTCTGGCATACTGATGTGCAATTTAGGCCATGTCTGTTATTTAACCCTGGTGTACGGGATGCGGTTTAACCTGTTGTGAAATGATTTGAAGAGATTATTTGCAAAATGGTGTATCTCCATTTTATAGAATGTTGGGGTATTGACATTGGCATTGCATTGCAAAAATGCATTTTATATAGGTTGAAAAAGTATGTTCTCAAAGTATTTGAATGGCCTGAATTCATACATAGGTGATCAAATGCAAAAGTCAAAAATGGTGGATACACCGTTTTGCAAATAAACTCTTCATTTCTTGTACTCCAATTGATGTTCGATGATGTTACTCCAATAATGGCAGTGTTATAGCATTTAAATTGTTAAGTCTACTGCTATATATGGGCTTTATTGTGAAAGGACAGTGAAGATGTCACAGGAAAGTAGAGGGAGAAAGAGACAGGGCAGGGCTGGGAAATGATCCAGGCCCGACTCGAACCTGGGTCCCCAAGTACGGCGCTCTGCACTACACCACGACACCCCTGTAATAGTCTATATTCTTACTCCGGTAACACTTCACAATAACCTTCCGCAAAAATGGTTAACTAATGGTTAGCTAATGATTTGTTGTGCATCTATAACACTATTATAAGCATTGCTATATCATTAGTAAATCAATTGTAAAACACTTACTAAACAGTTTATGTTGGCAATAACATTTAGGGCTGCACAATTTTGGAAAAAATTATAATCACGATTATTTAGATCAAAATCACGATCACGATTATTAACTCATTGGCTGCCTTAGCCGTCGAATGACGTCATTTCGAATAGTGACGCCCCCTGCCTTCGACGTCGCTTGCCGATAATTGCGTTTTTTTACAGCCACGCCTTGAGGACGGTCTAACCTATGTTGTGTATTAATTTCATGCCTCTAGTCATGTTCAAACTGTTCCTGTAGGTGGCAGAAGTGTCCTTAGGAACAGTCAGGGCAGGGCATTAGCTCACATCAAGAGGAAATGTCAAGACAAAAACATCCCTTTTTACTATTATAATCTCAAAAGTTGCAAAAGTAGCAAAATCATTTTTGAAAGTATGCACCTGTGACAGTAGTCTACTTTCTTGCCCTCTGATTTTAACACAGGTATTCTACTGATTTTAGTAGAGCCTGACAAAAAAAAAACTTCCTCTCATGACCAAAATACACCCCCCTGTTGCCATCTAGCTAGTAGGCATTGTAACTAGCTTGCCCAAAATACACCATGTTCAACCAGAGATGATCTGTGTGGCAACTGTTTCATTTTGGATAATGTGATCAGCCTACACAACATCAGGATGATGCGTACAAAAGATCATCTAACAGGAAAATGCACGGGACTAGTGGTCACCTCAGTTGGGAATGTTTGGCTATTGTTTGCTACGCTAGCTAGCTAGCACGAAATCGCTAACAATTTACAACTAAGCCTAAATAAAGGAGCCTTGGTAAGTCAACTATTTTTACTCATTCTACAGTTGCAGTTATGGATCTGTATAGTATGATCAGCTTACTGTATCATCAAAAAGACAGGGGGGTTGCAGATTCTTGGAACAGAGTAGGCTAGCCTTTGTGTCTGGTCAGACACATTCAGCTCACATGAGAAAGCATTGCACTTAGCCTCAGACCAGCTAGCCTTCCCCACTCCAATCGGCTTGTGAAATGTTGGATATGTGATCAGTACTTTATCAAAAGAAAATTCATTGAACAATATATGACAAGATAGCAGAAACATGATGACAGTAATCATCAATCTGCAAATTGTCCGCTCTGCCAAAGAAGCAGCAGTAAGCTAAGTTGTGCTGCCTGCCTGCCTGTCTCCCAGTTCACATGGTACAGGAGGAAACAAATTTGTTCCCCAACGAGAGGACTACATGCTAAACAGAGGGACTATGAGACAGTATTTCTGAGTTTAGTATTTCACATGAGTTACATGCACCTGCTGTCATGATCCATTGTGCGCGCCAGCAACAAACCAAAACACTATTGTTTTCAAGCCCATCCCGTTATATTTCAGTACAGTATTAGGTTGAAAAGACCATACAAACGATCTTTTGTTCTAGCTACAGATGACAGGAGACTCTGTAATAGCATCTGATAGGTTTGGAGTTGTTAGGACGGTGTCATTATGAGCAAAAACACTTGCAATTATAGGTCAACTTCAAATGGCGTTTTCTCAGCTTTTTGGCTAGAAAGCAGCATTTTGGCGAATTCCACTTATTTTCAACAGATGATTTTGAAAGAACGGAAAGGGGTAGAGAGACACCGTTTTTTTCTGATGACAGATGAGCGTCTAATCTGTGTTTTGATAGGTATGGTGTTGACATAGACACAGAACTCAATTTTCTGTGAGCCTCCAAAAAACACCCAAAATGCTGAAAAATCTCTGGCACTCTGGGTTACCCTTTTATGAAAATGGCTGGCAGCCAATGAGTTAATCATGATTATGCAGCAGAGCTTATGCCCCCCAATTTCTGGGGCGACATAATAATACCTTACCATTAATTAACATTAGTTAACATTAGTTAACCATTAGTTAAGCATTTCGCAGAAGGTTATTGTGCAGTGTTACCCTTACTCCTCGTTCACTTTATTCACTTTCAACTGGAGGTCCTGGACTGCACTGGCGGTTGCATATAAAACAAGAGGAAATACGTTTATATCAAGTTGAATTCATGTAGGCTACTACTTGTGAGTCTGTGCTTTATGCCCATTTTGTCCTCATACAGTATTCCATCTTTTTGTATTAATGGTTATACCAGAGATTCTTGAAGTATATAGAGATATGCCAATGTAATAGGTTGCTATGGGCACCTAACATGACCAGGTTCCGGTCTGCCTAAAGGGCCGTGTCATAATGCTCCTAGCATTGAATAGAACAGTCCTAAGGTCTGCCTTGGTCTGCCTAAAGGGGGATTAATAGAACCAGGAAACAATGGGCCAATGGAACCTCTCTCTCTCTACTCTCTCTGGTTATACTGTAGGTGTTCCTGTGGTAGCCCATATACCCAAGTGTAATAGCCAACATTCTTGATTCTATTGGCACCCTGACACAATCTCTTTTTTTCTGAGTAGAATCATAATATGAAGTACAAATCTATTTCGTACTGGTTAAATCAATTAAGGTGTATTCACAGAAACAGCAAGAACAAGTCAAGAATTAATCAAAGCATTTTGAAAGGAGTGCTTGGCAGTTCTAGAGTTGCAAACTCTATGGAGTTACACACTCATAAAGTGATCTCTATTACAAAGTTGGATTTTCCTGTGGTAAGTTTATTTTGCAACGGTTGCTTGTATTAGGGCCATCAGTCATATTCTGCAAGTGAGGTTGTCTGCTGGGAGAATGGATGCACCGGTACTTGAAAATGTTGCCTAGTCTCCCTATAAAATACATTGAACATTGTCAGAAATTACGTCACACTACACTTAGCAGTCACCTTTATCCACAGCGTTCACATAGGCCTACATTTACGTAGCTGGGTAATGAATGCCAAGGTCATCTGTCTGAATTCTAGGTGTGCGCCGGCCGGTACCTTGGGGTCATGGAGGCCAGACTGGTCTTACTGTTTCTCTCAGGTCAGTGCTATATTCTTATCACACTCTCTCTCTCTCTCTCTCTCTCTCTCTCTCTCTCTCTCTCTCTCTCTCTCTCTCTCTCTACACACACACACACACACACACACACACACACACACACACACACACACACACACACACACACACACACACACACACACACACACACACACACACACACACACACAGAATAAGAGGGCATATGTTTGAGATAAGAGTTTTGCATGGTTGTTTGGTCATGCAGAGGTGAATCATTATACCCTCCTCTTTCTGTTTGCTTTTCTGATCCTATGTTTGCAAATCTATGCAAAACATTACTGGATGGAGGTGTGCAAAGATCTGAAGTGCGCTATACAAATAAACTTGCCTTGCCTTGCCTGAAGAAAGATATGCAATGTCCCTTGGATGACCTGTGCAAAAAGACACTGCTCCCATAGACATGTGCCACCGTTTGATATCACGTCTGGCAAAAGACGCTAAAGCATCAGTGAGAGTGAAGACCTCCTCCTAGAAAGCTGTTTGTTAGAACATTTGACTGTATTACACCCGATTTTTGTTTGAAGTCTTTCTGCCTTCTTTTTGTGGAGTTAGAAACTGGAATGTCAACATTCGCCCTGTCCCGCAATTCAATTTGCGGACACTAGGGGCGTCTTGATTTGTAAGCTAGCAACGCTGAAGCATCTTTTTTAAAAAGTCCCGGTTCCAGTTTGTGATCAGGATCACCTCAAAATGTAATCACTTGTTCCTTTGGTCATTTCCAACAACTCCACAAAGTTTCGGTCAAATCGGATCGAGTTATCCTGCTGACTGACAGACAGACAAACAGACAGACAGACAGACAAACAGACAGACAGACAGACAAACCAATATGACCGAAAACATAACATCCTTGGCGGAGGCAAATAAACGCAAAAAACTCTGTTTCGCATAGCTGTGAAAGAAATGACATGGATATCATGTTTGAAGCTGTTCCAGAAAGCTGTTGAAAGACTGCTGGCAAAAGCAGCTGGATGTGCCTCTGCCTTCTGGGTTCAATCCAGCCCGGATGTAAAAACTAAAATAAAATAAAATAATAATATATATATTATACGAAATGCGCAATTACGCCACTCGGGCAAAATCGAGACCTGCATGACATTAACCCAATGGTCCTCTCTCTCTTATACTGTAGTATAAATTGTGAATTTGTACTGTGACAGGCATTTGATAAAGCTCATATATCATATATACAGATCAAGTGTTAATACTTCTTATTTGTATTGTATTGGTATCGGTATTGGTTATAATTAAATAATAAATATAATTGTATTTGTATTGGCTCGTATTGAGCTGAAAGGGGATGCTAAAATGCGTTAAAATGTAAGAATTGACACCCACGAAATACAATTTTTTCTGGGGGAATACCCCAAGAACCCCGCCAAAAAGAACTGTCCGGATTATCAGTATTACATTGCTTTCTACACATTGAACACACTTTTAAAACGTGATAGTACTGAAAACTAATCCTCTGCTTTAAGGGTTTTTTTTGCGATGATGTTACTAATGCGGCCCGCTTAAGGTCCACATGGGTTGTATGCGGCCCCCGGACCAAAATGAGTTTGACACCCCTGATTTAGAGTCTACCTACAGCAGGGGTGTCAAACTCATTTTGGTCCGGGGGCCGCATCATCGCAAAAAAAAAGAAAAAACGTAAAGCAGAGGATTAGTATTCAATACTATCACGTTTTAAGTGTGTTGAATATGTAGAAAGCAATGCAATACTGATATAATCCTGTGCAAAATGTCCTTGACTTCATTCATTCATTGGCAACCGTCAATTAATTAAATATGGGACAGTTCATTTTGGCAGGGAGTCTGGGAAAATTTTGTATTTCATATATGTAATTTCATGCATTTTCACGCATTCTAACATCCCGTTTCCAGTTTGAGCTTAATAGGAAACAATACAAATCCAATTATATTTATTATTTAATTACAACCAATACCAATACAATACGAATAAGAAGTATTAACATTTCATCTCTATATATGAGGTCTATAATATATGAGCTTTATCAAATGCCTGTTACCGTACAAATTCACTATTTATAATAGGAGTGTGATGTGCACTTTACTACATATATACAGTGTAACAGTTTATTGGGTTAATGTCATGCAGGTCTCGATTTTGCCCCGAGGGCCGTAATTGCGCATTTCGGTTATTTCATTTAAAAAAAAAAAAAAAAAAAAATTAACATCCGGGTCGGATGGAAACCTCTGGCGGGCCGGATGCGGCCCGCGGGCCGTACGTTTGACACCCCTGACCTACAGTATACTACGTAGAAGGCTGCACATCACACTTCTATTATAAATTGTGAATTTGTACTGTGACAGGCATTTGATAAAGCTCATATAGACCTAGTGTTAATACTTCTTATTTGTATTGCATTGTTATTGGTTATAATTAAATAATAAATATAATTGTATTTGTATTGGTTAGTATTGAGTTGAAACAGGATGTTAAAATGCGTTAAAATGCAGGAATTGACACCCACGAAATACATTTTTTTTTTCTGGGGGAATACCCCAGATGATGTTACTAATGCGGCCCGCTCAAGATCCACATGGGTTGTATGCGGCCCCCGGACCAAAATGAGTTTGACACCCCTGATTTAGAGTCTACCTACAGTATACTACGTAGAAGGCCGTATGTTTGACACCCCTGACTACGTAGAAGGCTGCTTCTTGAAAGCATCGTTGCTAACCATTTAGCAACTTAGCAGGTTACCAATCATACATATGAATACTTGATGCCTTGTTTAGGCATTTAGCATGTCCCAAACCAGGTTACTAATCATACATATGAATACTTGATGCCTTGTTTAGGCATTTAGCATTTCCCAAACCAGGTTACCAATCATACATATGAATACTTGATGCCGCGTTTAGGCATTTAGCATGTCCCAAACAAGGCTACCAATCATACATATGAATACTTGATGCCGCATTTAGGCATTTAGCATGTCCCAAACCAGGTTACCAATCATACATATGAATACTTGATGCCGTGTTTAGGCATTTAGCATGTCCCAAACCTGCACCGCCATCTTGGTCCGGTATCCTAGATGTTTTGTTATTACCGCCACCTACAGGATAATGTGCATATCTCCTTATCACCAGCGTAGCTCCCCCATTGAGAAACACAATCACAGAGTGATAGCCTATTCATGGGTGAGTAGGGATTGCTCTTTTACACAACTCCAGATTGTCCTTTGCTACAGGTGTTGTTTTTGTGGAGTGTGTGACGGTCAACCACCGCCATCAAACTTCCTTTGTGTTTGTGGAGATGAATATGACCTGGATGGAGGCCCAGCAGTACTGCAGGGAGCGCTACACTGACCTGGCCACCATAGGCAACATGCAGGACATGGAGATGATGAGGACCAGAGCCAAAGGCTACAGCCGGTGAATGAATGAATGAATGAATGAATGAATGAATGAATGAATGAATGAATGAATGAATTTATTTAGTCTATTAGATGTAACAAAAAAAACATTGTATAGCAACAATAGCCATATATTGAAAGGAATAAATAGACAGAAATGTACACAAAAAAGTCCCAAGACTTATTTCCTTTGTGGTCCCTTACGTGGTAGCAGGCTAGGGCATACAGTAAGATAGCGTTCTTACAACAGGGCTGCTCGATTATGAGAAAAATCAATATCACGATTATTTCAGTCAATATTGATATCAGAAATTTTTTTTAGAAGATATTTCTGTTAAAAACAAATACTTGTGCTAAACAATTCATAATCTTCCCTTCCTTCAGTGGTGTGAGTGGAGGGCCATAGAAAAACACAGTGGTGTTCTGCATGAGTGTTGTGTAGCAAGTCTGCTCCGTGCACGCAATGGCTCAAGTGGCTCAAGTGTAACCTACCTTTTTTGCAGTATTGACAAATGACAACTCGATAGTATGAAATTTAATATTGTTTGACAGCAATATTGATATCACAATATAAATTTGATATATTGCACGGCCCCTAACAGTGGTTTTGCCTGGATCGGGCTGCATCAGAGTGGAGAGCCCAGCTGGAAGTGGTCCCTGGCGGAGGAAGGGTCATGCAGTCTTGAAGAGACTGGATTCATTGCATGGAGAACAGGAGAACCCAATGGTGGGGACGATGAAGAATGTGGAGTGATGGACTACTGGGGCGTATGGGTGGACGTGAATTGCATGAGGGCACGTTATACAATGTGTTATGATGCCGAGAATGCTTCATCTGCAATAACTGAGAAAAATGTAATAGGTATCCCAGTCATGAAATATTGAAATATTTGTGCTATTTGGGTAGCCGAGTCATGTTGTGGACAACACCAAAAAAATCAAGCAATCATTTGATCCATGCCATTGATTAATATCAACAATGTTATCGCTGCAGATCCAGTATCTATCATCAGGGCTGATCATTTCTGAAACGATTGGATGTGAGGAAGCTGGGTTCTTATTGTCATTACATAATCTGTCTGGTTTCATCACAATGGTACCATGGTGGAGCTAGGGTGACCACTGGTCCATTTTTACGACCCGTTTACGACGTCCGTGTGTCCCTCTGTTTGTCTTTCCTCCCGTCCTCACCTTGTGCTTATGGCCTCGAGATGCAAGGCAACATCATTGACATAGACCAGACTGACAGTCAGTTGTGTTTCTGCGGTCACCAGTTTACTCCAGATTGTATCCCTGACTTCGCACAGCAAACTGTATTGCTTGCTGTAGCCTAATGCCGGCGGAATCTGCATGCAATTTCTGTTATTTATGGTCCGTAGCCTAGTCCAGTGGTTCCCAACCTATGGGTCGGGACCCAACCTATGGGTCGCCAAAGATCCACAGGGGGTCGCGAAGCCCTCTTGATTTTAAGGGGTTTACTTTTAATACCATATATAGCCCATGTTGAATAAATGGCAAAACATTTAAACTAATATGCATAGAAACAACAAAATGTAAGTGCTACATTACACATTTATTCTATAGTTGACCGAAGACGAATTGAAGAATAAAATGATAACTCAAATGAGTTTTCGCAGGAAACAGAGTATCAGGTAGTGGTGTCAACAATGATCGATTCGGCGATCCGAATCGATCCGGGGCATGGACGATCCAGATCCAGATCCGGCAAGTTCCAGAATCAATCCGGCAATTTTTTTAAGTTTCAATTACTTCCATGGATATTTCGGGAGCAAATGAATGTTAAATTAAATAAAAACACTTCAAAACATTGCAAGACGGATACAGACTGATACAGAAAACAGCCAATAAATTGTTGCTCAGTATCTGACTACTTGTATTTCCTCATCATGGCTGAACATTTGCTTTGCGTTCAGTAGAAATGTAATGCATTGCAATGCATTGTAGAATTGGCTCGAATCGGATTGGATCTAATAGAATCGAATCGAATCGGATCTACTACCTCCCGAATCGTGATCGAATCGGATCGTGAGGGCAGTGCCGATCCACACCACTAGTATCAGGTGACTTCCTCTTGTATGAGTGCTCGCACGCTTGGGTCACCGAAATGTACAGTGGTAAAAATATGGGTCCCTGAAGAAAAAGGTTGGGAACCACTGGCCTAGACTATGTGAAGCACATTAACATTTTGCTGTCTACTATAGTCAGTCTCCTTTTTTTTTACCAGCACTGGCAACGCATAATACAAGTAAGTCTGTCTGCCAAATGCATTTTACCTCCTTGGCGGAGGTAATACATTGTATATACACGTGCATGACTATCCAATATAAAAAAAAATAAATTATATAGACTACAACAGAAGGCAACAACAGACTACATCTATCATAACCTCTATCAACCGTCTTTGATACAACGTTTGGTTGGGTATACTGATGAGTCCTTTTTTCGGAGTAAGTGTACGTAGGTGTAATGAAATGTGGAAATCTTAACCAGAAAATCTTGTTAAACAACTACAACTGTAGTTGGTAGCTCAGTTAGCCTGAGGTAAGACGGCAGTGTTGCATCCTGATTTCCGCCTACTGTTTAGAATGCCGACTTGATTGTTTTCTTCACGGAGGCGGGGAGGCAGTGAGTCGAAGTCATGGACACGACGTGAGTTGGGAGGTTGGATTGCTAAGGTGCATACACACCGAAAGTGCAGATGTCCACTTAATGTCCACTTGACGTGTCCGGTATCAGTCCGAAACGGTTAGAATACATGAAAACAGGTCATGCCTTGCACACAGGAGCCAATGAGAGCGCGGCGCATGTCCGGCCCGACCGGACATGTCCGCGATGCTCCTTGAAAATAGAACTCGAGTCTATTTTCCTGCGCAGACGTCCGTGTTCAATGAGCGGATTCCATTGAAAATTAATGTCTGCTGCTCGCGGATAGAACGTGGACACTGACGCTGATGCTCCCGGACACGTTAAGGAAACGTGAATATCTTGGTGTGTATGTACCGTAAGGGGCAGGGCTGTCCGGATGAAGTCTGGACAGATGGTCACCCTGCAGTAGGTGGAGCAAAACCACAGCTTACTGTATGTTTGTCTTTCAGAGCCCAGTGAATCATATCTCCTGGTGAATGATGACTATAGGACCTGGAATGGTGCTCAGAGCTACTGCAGGGAACACCACACAGACCTGGCGAATGCGAGGAACCAGGCGGAAAACTCAAAGATAAGGAATGCAGCCAGAGGAGAGAATGTTTGGATTGGCCTGTTCCGAGATGACTGGGTGTGGTCTGACCAGAGTAACTCCTCCTTCAGGTACAGAGGAGGGCCTAGAAATGGCCCATTATGTTGTATGGTTTGAACCAGGGGGGCAGGATTTGGCTGGTTAGCTTCGCTGATTCGTCACAATTCCGCCACCACTTCGCTCAAAGAGGGTGGACGCGATTGGTGGGTGCGCGAGTTTAGTGTTGGGCACACATAGGCAAGGCAAGGCAAGGCAAGGCAAGGCAAGTTTATTTATATAGCGCATTTCATACACAGGTGCAACTCAATGTGCTTCACAAAGTTAACAAATGTAAATGAAAGGAAAACAGGGAAATGAATTAGAGTAAAAAAAAACAACATTTAAAACATTAAGATAAAACATAAGGTAAAAAAAATAATAAAATAAAACATACAGGTGTGTGGTTGGGCACCTCCATGCATCCAATGCCCGTCTTCCATATATCTTTCTGGTCAATCGTAAGTCAGTCATTAACGTGTCATGTAATTGGCTGAGTAAACTGGTGGCGGAAACGACTCCATTTTTGAAGGTCAAAAATTCGTTCAATTTTGGCTGAATTCACTAGCCTAGCATTTCCCATTGAAATGACTGGAGACGGGACTTATTCACTCTCTCCAGTTCTTATACTACCTCCATGGTTTGAACAGCCTGTGTTTCGATGGCATGGACACAGGTACAAGCAGACCGTCGGGACTTATTCACTCTCTCCAGTTCTTATACTACCTCCATGGTTTGAACAGCCTGTGTTTCGATGGCATGGACACAGGTACAGAACACTGTTAATTCTCCCAGTGATTTAATTGCACGACGTTTCGGACCTTCGTCCTTTTTCAAGTAAAGGACGAAGGTCCGAAACGTCGTGCAAATGAATCACTGGGAGCATTAACAGTGTTGCGGACCTCTATCATTTATTTCAGTTACTCTATTTGGTCCAGCACCTGTACCACTGATGTGCGCGCATTCTCCACCTTCATGCACACAGGTACAAGCAGACCGTCGGTGTCTCAGGACAACTGAACACACGCTCAAGACTTAAAGGGACACTGTGTGAGATTTTTAGTTGTTTATTTCCAGAATTCGTGCTTCCCATTCACTAATGTTACCTTTTTCATGAATACTTACCACCACTATAAAATTCTAAGTATTCGTTATGACTGAAAAAATTTCACTTTTCTTACATGAAAAGGGGGATCTTCTCCTTGGTCCGCCATTTTGAATTTCCAAAAATAGCAATTTTTAGCGGCAAAAATGACTGTACTTGGACCATACTAGAAAATATTAGTTTATTACTTCGGAAACTTTCATGAAAAGATGAAATTTGGCAATAGGCAGCCCATTTTCAATTCGCAGCATAGATGCAGTACCCAGGTTTACGCTGTACGAATTTTCGCCCGATTTTGCCACGATTTGTCACTCGCATGACTTTGTAAGAGTCGGGACGATTTCTTGCTCAATCGCAGGTCAATCGTGAGTCTCGCATCGTGTAATGTACATGGAATAACGACAAGTGATTTCACCTCACGATTGTGCAATCGTAGGGTCGCAAGAAAATCAAAACTGTTTGAAATCCTGGTCGTCTCTTGTGAGTAAATTGCATAGTTAAAGCAGTGCTACGACCCGATTTGATACAAATGCACAAATTGATAGGGCAGCGCGATTCGCTCTCCCTCCTCTGCAGACCCGGTAAACATGCCTTTCGTGTCACACAGTGGGAGCATTCTGCTTATATCCGACTGTCGGCTCGTATAGTGTGAGGACGTGAGTCGTGATATGTGAACTTTTAAATCATAAAATTCCTTTGTGCCGTGTGAGAAGGAGCTTAATAACCACGATTGAAAATATCGCACAGTGTATGCCGGCCTTTAGTGCCCACCCACGCTCATACCACTGCCTCTGTGGCCACGATGCTGTGGGACAGTTACACACAAGAGCATGACATGGTGGCAGCGAGAAGATGGCGGTCTTTCCACCGAGTCTAGGGCGCAGTTTTATACTCAGCCTTTCAGGGCCTTTACATGCCAGAACGGGGAAGAGGGACAGGGCGGAAGTGAATTTTTCCAGCGGTGGTGAAAATACATGTAAGCAGATCTGTCCTTCCACACCAACATGGCAGTAGTCGGAAAATCCAACTCGAGTGGAATTATGACAGAGGCGGCCAGCGGTGTCCTGTTGAAATTAATGGCAGGGGGGTAATTTTGAACAGGACTAGCCAGCCACACTGACGCAGATAGTGAAATAGACTGAGTAGAACACACTGACCAAGACTAGGCAATAAAGGTAGCTGTCTTCTCGCTGCCGCCATGCCACACTCTTGTGTGTAACTGACACGACCAATGGGAAGGGGATTTTACATTTGAAGAGTTCAGATGCAAAACCCCCTAACTCCATTTCTGAAGACCTGCACTTCTATATTTTAGAGAACCCCATGGTTGGTTTGGTTTACATTCATGTACTTGATAATACATATAAATAGTTATAGTACATAAATAATAATACAAAATTCAATTTTGATAGCTTTGTATTAAATAAAAAAATAATTAAGATTATTTTCTGAAAAGGCTCTCAGGGGGTTTTGCATCTGGCGATTCTAGGGGGGAGCAGGGGGTGGCCAGGGCCACCCCTGGGACGCCATTGTCCACCCTACTGGCCACCCTTGATTCGACAAGTAATTAATAAAAAATATATTTTTAAAAATAAATAAATAAATATACAATAATAACAACAGTATAAGACCAATAATAGGTAATTATCAGGTAATCATTCAAGTTCGTCAACCCAACAACAAGAGAAAACTGTCAATCCATGGTGATCGCTGGCTGACAGATCTAGGGTCAGTTTTACACTTTAACTAACGACAGTCGTTGGACTGATGCTGCACAAGGCTGATTTCTGATCAGTAGGCTTACACGAGATGACCACTGCGTGTCGCCTGTAGTCGCTTATTTATCGTGAAAGATCTGGCAACCCCGCACCAGCGATGCTGAGGAGCACTGTGTCACCTGCAGTTCCTTCACGAGAGACCGCATCCACTAACTGCCTGGACAGTCTAATTTGGACAATAAGGTATGGCAATTTAATGATTTGTTGATTGTCTGAATGTGTTGGAAAACCTAATTTTGAAAACTTTATGCAAGTATTAGCAGCCAGGAAGAGCCAAAATACGAGATACCGGTAGCTAGGAAATTAGCTATATAGCTATAATCTGGCACAAGCCATCTTTTTACTTCTGTAATCAATGTGTATTGTGCATGGTCCCTGTTGAACTAAACTAAATAAACTAAACTAAACTAAACGAAACAACAACATGACTAAATGAGAGCAAGTTGTGGCAGAACCAAGTTAGTAGCACAGCACAATCCTAACGTGCACGTCAGTTTATTTTTTTGTTGATAACAGGATAGTTAATATGAAACCGTTTGGATAGGGACATGGCATGGATAGCATTGGCCCATTGGCCACGCATTGGAAAGGGTAGTCGGTTGTTATCTACAGTCAGGATCGGTAGGCAGACGTCAGTACCTAGCTCGAAACCTAGCATGTGAAATGAACTAATACTAAGCTGGACTATGATTGTTGTGATGCCTTCTCTCAGTGAGAAGCTTCTCCTTTGCTTCTTCGATTGTCTTGACTTTTCTTGGAGTTTAAATCAAACTTAAATAAAGTCGGAGTAAGTCATAGTAAAGAGCACCTCTGCCTCTTTAGAGTAAGCAAGTTCACATCAGTCACAGATGTGTTGCCTAAACCCACAGCGCTAGTCCACTTCAGAGTATGACTCCCCCCCCAATAGCTAAATTTGCGGTACATATTTGACCTCAAATGTGTCAATATATCGTAATCCTTTTGTTCAAACGTAGCGAAAATAAATCGTCACGCACACAAAATCATGGTACAGATGTGAGTTTGTTCACCAACGAAATTCACGTCATGTAATTTCTTTGCTAAAACCCTGCAGCCACGGCTTTAGAATCAGCCACTGCTCACAGCTGTAATTGCCTTGCAGGCCGACGGCGCCTCAGACTTGAAATTCACGTCATGTAATTTCTTTGTTAAAACCATATGCCACTGCTTTGACATCTGACACTGTCAACATCAATAATATAGGGTTTTTTTGTATTCTGACATTGTTGAATGAAGTCAAAGTTGTTACTCTAAGGGGAACCACAACCACGAACACAAAACTCATGAACACAACATGTGTAGCCTACTCTGCCAATTCGACAATAATCCCTCTGATATTGTAGCCAGTTACTATGCTTAAAAGTGAGTTGATTGAATGATTAATTGGTTGCATTGATTTGATTACATTTCCTCCAGTGAGTGACATTAAGATGAAGAGAAGAAACGATATTGAGAGCTTCTTTATCAAGAAAAAAAAAGAGTCAGAGTCAGCTACAGCCAGTACCAGCACCAGTGCAGATGCTCACACAAGCCAGCAGCCTAGGGATAGTGTTGATGAGCAGTCCACTACCCCAATACAAGATGGTAGGTTGTGCATGGAAAGTTTGAATTAGTTACATGTAGCCCTTTCATGCACACCGTTCAACCAGTGGAACACTGTTATTGTCATCAAAAAGGTTCTGTCATAGTGCCACACTACATAACACAGGGTCTTTAGTAATACACTATGGTAACTCTGGTAACGACAAAGGTATAACGCCATGCAGGGTTTAACAGCTGACAAATGTTGAGACAGAAGATGATGAACTAAAGATTTGTATTATATGTATATGTGCATGGACCTGTCTGTCTGTCTGTCTGTCTGTCTGTCTGTCATTTTAAACTATCCTTGTATTACCACAGTTGACCAGCCACATTTGGAGGAGGAGGAGACGGACTGTGAATCTGTGTTGTCTGGATCTCCACCTACTGAGCATGGTATGTCAGGTTCAGATGTCATTCATGAAGTTGGTGTCTACTCTCTCATACTTCAGTTATTTAAAAATGGCCAATTATGCATATTTATATGTGAATGCATAGCATTTAACCAGATTACACTGCACTTTCAATTAAAAGCCTGGCACATTAAAATAACTTAATGAGGATATGTGTGTGCATTTATCTTTAATTTCTGTGAATACGTACATAGAAAACAAAGACCTAAACATAGAACATTTCAATACTATATATATATATTTTTTTTATACTACTACAAATTGTATTTGAAGTTCAGTGGTGCTTTTCTTTAAAATGCAGGAAATAGCATAGAATAAATGCAACATTTTCTGTGTGGGAGGACCCCCGTATGTGTATATAATTCCATGATTCCATGGCCACCTCAGACTATATTTGTGTGTCATCTTGGCCACCCTAGTAAAAATGTCCTGGATACGCCCTGAACTCTTCATTTGTTCTTTCAGGTACTGGATAGCAGGCACCTCTGATAGCCCTGGGATGGACAACTGTGCAGCAGCAAAACTGACTGAGGAAGATGAAGGCCGGTGGGGGAACCCCAAGTGTGCTGAGAAGTTTCCATTCTTCTGTCGCTCGGGTGAGTTTTGGTTTGACAGTCCGTTCTCAAAATCAGATTGAAAATAGTTTTTATTGGCCAAGTCAAGTGCAGTGGTTTGCACACAAGGCCCCTTTGCTGCGGTTTCTGCAATGTAATTAAGTGATCCTTACCGATTTTTTTGGTGTTTGTTGCTGTCTCAATTATTTGGCTCATTTAGATTTGACTCAGACCTGTTCAGAATGGTAAGCCATGTACCTGCGTTGCCTGTCCATGACACCAACATAGACAAGGCACTCAAGTTTTGACCTGAATTTGGATAGCATTTGTTTGGGGCGGCGGGGGTGGGGGAGGGGGTGGTGGTGAGTGACTTACTGTACTGAGTACTGAGAAACAGCCCCCCATAGGCTTTCCCTGTAATGTACGGTGTATCACAACACAAGTTAGTACAATACATTTCCCATTAGTTTGCAGGGAAGTCTATGGAAATGCTAGAAAAATCAAATGCATATTGGGCTTTGGTGTAACAAATATCGACTCAATAGTGGTCTTCGCTTTTTGTAGCGAAATGTGGTCTCTGTCATGTTTTTATGGCACTTTGTTAATGTTCAAACTATACCCTCGCCAAACAAACCCTGCTTTCCTCTTTTTGTCTAGATCAACTGGTGCTGGTGTCTCAGAAGCTGACCTGGAAGGAGGCGTTCATGTACTGCAGAGAGCATCACATGTATCTGGTGAACGTCTTTACTAAGGAGATCCAGACCATGGTGATGAAGGCAGCCACAGGTGCCACCACCCCTCAGGTGAGAGAGAGAGAGAGAGAGAGAGAGAGAGAGAGAGAGAGAGAGAGAGAGAGAGAGAGAGAGAGAGTGAGCGAGCGAGAGATGTATATGTCTACATCTTCAGGTGTGGATGACTGTTTGGCTGATTGATTGATTGATTGTCTAGTAGTTTATTCATATTATTGTATTTCATTTTTATTGAACCTTTATTTTACCAGGAAAGGTCCCATTGAGTGACAGTGACTCTTCTTCCAGGGAGTCCTGGGCAAGAGTCAGCAAGTTATAAGTTGAGAGAGAGAGAGAGAGAGAGAGAGAGAGAGGGAGATAGATAGATAGAGAGAGATAGAGATAGAAATAGAGATTTTTATGCCTTACTGTATATAAAACCGGCACATAAAATGTCTTTCCTCGTCCCTTTCCTTGTCCTCTCAGGTGTGGCTGGGCCTGCGCTTCATGTGCCCCCTGGACATCTGGCACTGGACCACCAGGCAGAGCGTCTGCTACACCAACTGGGCCGCGGGAGGCTGGACTGGGAGGGAGGAGTGTGGGGCAGGGAGGGAGGGGAGGGCAGGGGCGGTGCAGTCCGGAGAGCAGCAGCAGTGGGTCAGCCTGCCCGAGAGCACCAGACTCAACTTCATCTGTGCCACTGAGGAGGGTGAGTGAATTGTATGTATGTGTGTGTTTGTATGTGCGAGTGAGTGAGTGCGTGCTTGTGTCCACCACTGAAAGAAGGGTGGGGTGATGTGTAAATTACCATTTCTTAATCAGTGGGGTATGACATTTCACTGTGTGCTTTATTGAATGCAGCTTCAACTCTAACTGTAAATTAAACATACATACTGTATGTGTCTCTCTTTCTATTTGTTTTGCAGTACCGTGAGTGTCCTGCAGGGGTGTCCAGGATGCTGCTGGTCCATAGAGGTAGAAAATAACACTAGAGAGGACCCCACCCCCTTTTTACGGCAATCTGTTGCGGCCATTATCTGTAGGTAGATCAGAGAAATGGAAATTAACGGAGAACGAGGCTCACCTCTGTCAAAAACGGCTTAATCATGTGAAAATGTCCATCAACACACTATACAAGGACAATAGTTGAAGTGTGTTGCCAACTATGTTCATAAAATATATTATTTGATTTTTAAATGTATTTTATCGACTTATATGATTTAAGTAGATATTTAGCCTGACATTTCAAATCTGGTCTTTGATTAAAGTGTTACTTCATATTTACACAGTTTTAGTTAATTTCTTGACATGGGTGGGCGTGTTCTCCATTGACTTGCATTGCCTGAAGGTACCTACACTACCTACGGAAGTTGGGAAGCTCCAGCTGCCATTTCCCAGTGCTGTCGCAAATTGCTGTGTCCTCTCTAGTGTTATTTTCTACCTCTATGTACTGGTCTCTTGTATCTGCTGAACTCCAGTGGTCTCATCGGGTCATGTGCACTGTCCTGCACATCCACCACTTCAGGAGCATTTCGTTCTTTATAATGTTTTTTTTTCCTGGCTCATATTGAAATATTGACATTGCATTTACAATGCATTGCCACTCTATCCTTAATTAGATGAATGTAGAATAAATTTTGGAGCTATAATCTTTTCTTTTAAGGAATGCTAAAGTTAATGGTTAATTTGTTTGTTGTTTTTATGATTAATTATTAGTATTTTGTAATGTAGTAATTTTAATAATAAATAATAAGTCTAGTTATTTGTTTCGTTAATTGTTTTGCTTTATATATTTAGTCAATTTCTTTGATTTATTTACTAATATGATTTGAACACTTGGAGGCAGTAGTGGGCACAGGTACACCTGTATATAGGTAGGATCAGAGCCATACAGAGAACAGAGTTACGCGATTGGAGGACCAGGAATTAAATTGCAGCCCCGCCTTTCAACGAGATAAGGTCGTGCCTAAAGCGGCTGTCTTCCCATAGACTCAACATAGAACCACCACATTAACAGCCAAAAATAAGGACTAACGAACTATACTGCGGGGTAATCACCACAAATATGTAAACTATCAACTGTCTCAGTGGTGATAATCACAACAGTTTTACCACCTGTGATGTTTATCTGAAGTTATTACTACGAGTCTTGTCATATTCCCTGCATTGCATCGCATTGCATCTGCTGTGTGCTACGCCCACTACTTGGCACTAACATTCGCAACGCTGAGCAGTACTGAGAAGCTAAAACAGCTAATTTTGCTAATGAGGAAGTCGGCCCTAGCACCAGGGCTTCGAACCGGTTCAAGGAACGAAAACGAAAACCAGGAACTTTTTGTATTTTACAGGGAACAGAAACGAAACCGGAAACGTTATTATTTTTTATGTTCTGGAACGGTAACACCCGGTTAATACCGGTTAATACCGTTTCTCAAACTAAAAAAAAAAAGTCATTATTTTCCTGCGCACGTTACCATGACGGCTGAGGTTCACGTCCTGTGTGACATCAGACATTCTCTGACTGAATGGAGAGAGAGTTGTAGATTACAAAGTCTTCACTCCACATCTTAATTAAGAGAAACCACTGTCATACAAAAGGACAGAGTTTGCATTGCATTATTGTAAGACATTGCAGGGAAGCGCGTGTAAAGTGCACCGACAATGTTCGACGTTATTGGGCATCCATGGCCGCTTCAAATATGCACAAACTCACAATGTCCATCATAGTGCTCCCCGTGACCCAAGTCAGCGTGGAGGGCACATTTTCATCATTGAGGTTTATTCTCTGTTTCTCCGCTTAGGTCGTCCCTGAATGACAAAATTCTGGAGGATATTCTTTTCATCCGCTTGAATAAACAGTTTTGAATGTAGGCTGACTCATTTGCACTTATTTTGCACTTACAACACTCCTATGGGGAGTAATCAGCTGACAGGAACGAAATTAACCGTTCCGGGAACAATATTTTTTGGTTCTAACCGGTTCGGGAACGTCAATTTATTGGTGGAACTCAGAACCGGAAACTTTATAATTCCGTTTCTGTTCGGAACGGAACGTTTCAAAGCCCTGCCTAGCACACCGCGGAGATTGCCCGACTCTGTTCTCTCTATGGCTCTGGGTAGGAAGTAGGTGGTGATCTGTGTAGGCACCTGGATGATGGGCATATGCTTTTTCACCAGAGCGAGAGATGCCACGTGTTTGCTCAACTGGAATAAAAAATTAACCACCATCAACACAAGAACTTTGCCAGGAAATTGGACTTTGTCTTGACTGCGTATATTACCTGCCCATGGTGCCTGAAGTGTTCCGTTTGATATGCTTCATTTAAGTTTAATTTGATTTTGTTTGACAAACGGCCACTACAATAAAGCTGTCGATGTTGACATTGGTTTGAAATAAAGTGTTTTGATTTGATTTTGATTGCATGCTGTGGCATCCATCCATCCATCCATCCATTCATTCATTCATTTAGTCAATCATTCGTATTCTACACCCAGATAAGCTATGAGCCAGTCTAAAGGGCCGTACACACACGTCGCTGCTAGTTACTCGCTCAGCGAATGAACTCAATAGAATGTCAATGTGTCCCAGCGAGACTCGCAGGTGAGTAGGCGAGTACTGTACAAGCGATGCGATGTGGGCAGATTCCGAGTTGAAAATATTTTATCTTCGAGCGAGGCGAGTAAGCGAGTAACCAATTGGAATGCAGAGTTCGGTACTTCTCGGCTGTCCATTGGCAGTTAAAGCCGCGGGAACTTTCAGCAAACGTTCCATGAAAGAGTGGCGAGTAGGCGAGCAAGCGAAAAGCTAGCTTTGTGTGTGTACGCCGCTTAAGCCAAAGCTCCAGGCCGGCCATACCAAGCAGTAGATTTTGGTAGTTCATTCAGAAGAATAGCTGTAGGTTTAGTTGTCTTTCAGGAACCGCGTTTTTTTGTGCATCAGTAAATCCTCCACAGGTTTCGTTTCTTTTATTTGTTAGGGAGAGATACATAGCAAGTAGGTTGAATGACAGCCAAACAGCAAGCATCATAGCATTTATAGCAAAAAGCTAGTCTCCAATGCTTGTCCCTAGAAGGGCTTCCCTAGGATCAGTCTATGTGGTGGCGCACAGTTTGTCCCTCACAGGCTCTCACACGGTGGTCTTCCTGGCATGACAATAGATCGACCATTTAACTGTTCTCATCCACCTGTTCTTATATTGGCGTCCACAGACAAACCAACGCCTCCCCCCACCCCTGGGCGCATGAGGTGTGTCACTGTTGGTGTAGTTTGTATCTAATGCACTAACCTCTCCCTATTGTAACACCTAGCTGATGTTGTTACAGTAAATGCATGCAAGGCTCCCTTTGCGCTTGATATCAGCCTGGCTGTCCTTGACAGGTAGCAGGCTTGTACGAAATTCTTAATGGAAAGAATTTCAATTCAAAATAATGCCATAATACGAACACTAGGTGGCGCCATTACCTTGAATGTCTTTGAATTTAATCTACACCACCCATTGAAAGTACATAGAACACCACCACCTAGTGTTCGTATTATGGCATTACTTTGAATTGAAATTCTTTCCATTCGGAATTTCGTACAAGCCTGACAGGTAGCCTAGCTGATACCCTATGCGCGCCATGTTATATATTATTTAACGCTGATGGCCGCGCAAGTATGGCTTCAGTGGCTATGGCAGTGTTTCTCAACCTTTTTTTATGGAAAATTCCAAGGCACCCCAAACCAACAAGCCGTAACATGGCATCACATCCGATACCACAAAAGCAAAAGTAACACATTTGGAGTCATCACACGACCTACGTTCTAAGTTGCAACTGACTTGGGCGACCTATATTTACATTATTGTGCATAAATGGCAGATGAAAGATTCCACTGACTAACATTAACTTATCAATTTAGACAAATATGTATTATATTACATAATTTATTTATCAGCCACGTTTCCGTGGCACCCCTGAGGGGGGCCCGCGGCACCCCTGTTGAGAAACACTGCGCTATAGGACAGAAAACCGTGATGCATTATGGACAGTGGTAGCTTGGTGTTGCTCACCCTTATGGCATATCCACTATTATTGGTCAAACCATGAGTGTCGCGCACCTCGAGCGCGGTCTCCACAGTTGCTCTATTCAACTCGCACAAGTCGCAGTGAACGAAGAAAACAATCGAACGAACAAATGAACGAACACAAAAAACTTGAACGATCACATAACCTGGAGGTAATAAATCATTGAGCATATAGAACTACAGAGAGAGAGAGAGAGAGAGAGAGAGAGACAGACAGACAGACAGAGACAGACAGACACAAATAAGAAAAAGGCAACTGGCCTTCGAGGTAATTGAAAAGAAAGAGTGAATAAATGAATGATAAAATAAGAAAAGAAAGCAAGAAAATGAATAAAGATGAATAAAAGCAAAGTGACTCGAATATGATGGCCATGCATCTCGTCTTCCCTTGTGTGTGTGTGTGTGGGGTGGGGGCATGTCTGTGTGTGCCCATGCAACTCGTCTTCCCTTTGTGTTTGTGTGTTTGTGTGTGTGTGCGTGTGTTTGTGCGTGCGTGTGTGTTTGCATGTGTGTGTGTGTGGTGTGCTTGCACATAATGTAATACTGGCCCCTACTGAATGGAAATTGTGTGTGTGTGTGCGTGTTTATGTGTGTGTGCATGTGTGTGTGTTTGCATGTGTATGTGTGTGCATGTGTGTGTGTTTGCATGTGTGTGTGTGTGTGCATGGCGTGCTTGCACATGAATGTAATACTGGCGCCTACTGAATGGAAAGTCATTATACATGAGACAGGTATCAGGAGCCCCATTATTTACCAACAGTTAACCTTCTGTGAGTGTGGTAGACATCAAGGATTGTATGTGTGTGTGTGTGTGTGTGTGTGTGTGTGTGTGTGTGTGTGGTAGATATCAATGCATCCATGATTAACTGTTAGCCTTCAATGCTCTAAAAAAGGGGACCAGGCCATGACATGTAATTAGGATTCTGTGACACACACACACACACACACACACACACACACACACACACACACACACACACACACACACACACACACACACACACACACACACACACACACACCAAAAGACACCCAAGCCACATTATTGGTAGTAGAGATGCACCGGATCCTGATTTTTAGGATGCTGCCGGATACTGGATCCACTGCTTAAGATCCTGCCGGATCCGGAACCAGGATACCGGATCCTAAAGGGTAGAAACACATAGCCTACTCGCACACGTGGGCCCTTTTTATTACGTTGGCTCAAACTATTTTTTTGACTCATTGGCTTACTGCCACACTGCCTGCACTGGCCGCTTCCAAAGTTCTTTCACTCCATGCAGCAATTGGGGTTGTGAAAGACTGACTGAAAAACCTAGGCTAGAGATGCACCAGATCCTGATTTTTAGGTAACTGCCGGATACCGGATCCACTGCTTAAGATCCTGCCGGATCTGGATCCTGTGAAAAACCCTATTATCCTGCCGGATCAGGAACCGGATCTTGGATCCTGTGCATCTCTAATTGGTAGTGCGTGACCAAACGGCTAGCAAGACCCAGATTCCACAAATAAGCTACTAGCTTATGAGGAAATGGGCCAAGAAACATATTCTCACTCACATGCACGAATTTCCATGTACACACACAGTATATATACACAGTACCTACAGACAGTACATATGCATGTACCCACACAGATGCAATTGCACACATTCTGCACAGTCCTGTCCTATCTTGCTTGAGAAAAACATATGGACATTTATGTATGCCCGCATGCCCACACACACACGTACACACAGACACAAACGGTTATGCGGCGCTATTCAGACATGCCGCTATTCAGACATTGATGTCTATTGTCTGATTACTGGCACGTTTCCCACCGAAATCTGCCAAATCTGTGGTTTGTGCTACGTTGCTCAGGTTTGATCAGTTTAGGGAGAGTGCATGCAGTCAACTAACCCTTACCCTAACCCTGACCCTAACCTTAACCCTACGGTATGTTTGATGTCGGAATAGCGGTATGTCTGAATAGCGCTTGCTAAAGGGACACTGTGCAGGAAATGGTCAAAAAAGGTACTGCAACTATGCTGCTCATTGAAACTGGGCTGCCTATTGCCAAATTTGATCTTTACATGAAAGTTCACTAAGTAATAAACAAATATTTTCTAGTATGGTCCAAGTAGAGTCATTTTTGCAGCTAAAAATGGCTATTTTTGGAAATTCAAAATGGCGGACCATGGAGAAGATCCCTCTTTGCTTCGCGTCGTGGCTGCATCACCACCTAGGTGTGCATTATTTTTCCTGTTATACGCTCACCGTGTCGTCAATTATCCCTTATATACTGTATTCAATACCTGTAGGCTGACTTGGATAAAAGCTTGAAGTGCCTGTTAAGTGTAGAGTAATGTACAGTATGAGCTTTTTAACCGCATGCATTAGTCATTCCCATTCACGTATAATTATCTGCAGGAAGCTAGAAACATTGTGTGTGTGTGTGTATGTGTGTGTGTGTGTGTGTGTGTGTGTACATACACGGAGGTCTGTGTGACTATGTATGATTGTTACGTGTCCTTGTGTGCAAATGTGTGTGTGTGTGTGTGCGCGTACGTGCATGAGTGTGTGTGTGTGTGTGTGTGTGTGTACACACCTGGAGGTCTGTTTGATTATGCATGATTGTTACGTGCCCTTGTGTGTTAATAAGTGTGCATGGGTGTGTGTGTGTGTAGGTCTGTGTGTGTATGTGTGTGATCATCTTGCACAAAAGTCTACCTGTGCAAGTGCACCTAAGCAAGGACAGCGACAAGGCATGTAATTACATTACTACTAACCTGCACGGACAACATGCTTCCAGAAAATCCCCTGTAATCTACAAGAGATGAAAGCCTTTCTACCAGACCCACCACCACAGAAACGTGTCCAAACCTCCAGCCATTGAAACCTAACAAAGCCACAACTGACTCCTTCACTTTTAGACTGTAACTGCCAATCTGCTATCAACAAAGCCGACTTAATCTCTGCCTATGTCGCTAGCTGCTGGCGTGAACCGAAAACTGTCTGAAACCTGAAAACACGACTGCCTTTGCAGCACTGTCCTCTACCCACTCCCTCTCACACACCCCTCGTCTAATGCAACGAGCAGGAGTAACGGGGATCCTATTCCACACAGTGTTGCCAAAAGAAAATCAGCCAAAGTTGCTATTGGCTCGCTGAAAAGTCGCTAGATGACGTCATGACGTTACGTATGACATCACAGTGTCACGCACGGCGCACTGATCTACAGAAAACGTGCACACATGCCTTCATCCACAGTAGAAATGGGCGGTGCTGGCGACTTTTTGGAGATCAGAGCTAATCTGCAGCCTAGCTTCACCGTGGGAAACGCTTCTGATGGCGGCACGGAGTCACAATTATGTTGAAAACAATGAATTTGTCGCTGAAAATGCACGTTATAAAAAGTCGCCAGTTGCACTAAAAAGTCGCTAAAGGCGCTAGATCTGTTTTTTAGTCGCCAGGGACGTCAAAAAGTCACTAAATCTAGCGAAAAAGTCGCTAATTTGGTAACACTGATTCCACAGCCATTGGAACTATGCTGCTCCGCTGCCCAACAATAACTACAGCTCCTTTGAATACCGCACCATCAACGTGATAGCTCCAATGAAGGTAACTAGGCTGTGCCCTCCTAGTGACCCAACACCTCCAGCATTGCTTCTAGTCAGGCCAGGAGCAATACAAATATCGTTTCTGAGCTCCAGAAAAATCAGGAACTCCTCTTTTTCCCACTTTTTCGGGAAGCAAACAACCAGGAGCAAACTAAGGGAGGCGGGTCAACCATGCCGTTTGGGAAATGTTAATTGTTATGCTCTTGGTCAGACCAAGTCTCAAAGAGATTTGAACATTGATGATAATCAGGCTTCAATGAAGGTGTCTGTAGTTGTGATCGACTGTCCCCCAGGATGATTATGTATTGTTGGGGATGAACTGCAGGCACTGTTCACTCCTGGTTCATCTCCTACCTTTCTGGATGATTCTTCAAGACAAGCAAGGCAAGCAGAGGCGCATCTTGTCACCAGGCTAGGCAGGCAGTCGCTTGGGGCCCCCAAGCCCCTAGATAGTGAATAACGCCCCACACTTATCTACAGTAGTGGCGATTTTGGTTCAAATGTCCATTATTTTGAATATTTGCTTGGGGCCCAAGCTGACCCAATAGACGCCTCTGAAGGCAAGGACTGCAAGGAAAATTGTCAACTCACCTCCTCACCACAGGCGTACCCCAAGAATCAGTATTGGGGCGCTTTGTGTTCGCAGTGTACTCCACCTCCCTGGAATATGTCATTCCAACACAAATGGGTTTTCTCCTATCAGTGCTATGCTGATGACACCCATTCAGGCCGACCAGAACGGAGCCGGT
>NC_085857.1:13810474-13827974 GCF_034702125.1 Engraulis encrasicolus
AGCAAAATGAAAACATGAAACTTTAGGGCAATAAAAATTATCATTCTTGGGCACCCACTTGTGACATAGATAGACTGTACAACACTGTTTACTGATGAATTTTTTTTAAACAAACAAAAACGTAGGTGCAGGGCATAGATCAGGCCAAATAAAACAACAAGAGCGGCTGCCCAATATTTGTATAGCAGCAACAGCCTTTTCAAGGGTATTGATACAATCAATCCGGAAAGTTTTCACAGCGCTTCATTTTATTATCTTACAGCCTTATTTCAAATGCTACAAATGAATCTCTTGTCAAAATCCTACACAAAAAAATCCGTTATGACCATAAAAATAGAAAACAAAGAAATCATATTTACAAAAGTATTCACAGCCTTTGCTCAATACTTTGTAGAACCACCGTTGGCAGCAACTACATTCATTTTTTTTCATTTCGAAATGAAAAGGGAGGTCATCGGTGTGTGTTTCAACCTTTCAGTACATTGAAATGGCTGAAATAGATGGGTGTGAGTTTTGAATGAAATCCTATGGACAGTATCATGATCTGCTTCTGTAGTCACAGTGCATGTTGACATGCATGCTTCTTTAGGTGTAATTCAGATTTCCAATGTTGACGGCATTCATACATCCCCAAACAATGTCAGTCCCACTACCATGCTTGACTAGCCAGATGATGCACATTTTTTTTGTAAAATTCACTTGTTTACCACCACACATGCTTAACACCATCTAAAGCAAATTTGTTTATCTTGGTCTGATCAGACCACACGGCATGGTTCCAGTGATCCATATCCTTGGTCTGTTCATCTCTCTTGAGACGAAGATAAACAAATTTGCTTTAGATGGCGTCAAGCATGTGTGGTGGTAAACAAGTGAGTTTTACACAAAAAGTGCATCATCTGACTAGTCAAGCATGGTTGTGGGACTGACATGGTTTGGCGATGTATGGATGCAGTCAACATTGGAAATATGAATTACACCTAAAGAAGCATGCATGTCAACATGCACTGTGACTACATAAGCGGATCATGATGCTCTCCATAGGATTTCATTCAAAAATCACACCCATCTATTTTAGCCAGGTGCAGACTCAATATGTATACGAAGGGTTGAAACACACGCCGATGACCTCCCATTTAATCCCTTTTCATTTTGAAATGAAAAAATGAATGTAGTTGCTGCCAAAGGTGGTTCTACAAAGTATTAAGCAAAGGCTGTGAATACTTTTGTAAATATGACAAAACTGTCAAGACAACTTGTTTTTCACATGGTCATAACGGATTTTTTTGTGTAGGATTTTGACAACAGATTCATTTGTAGCATTTGGAATAAGGCTGTAAGATAATAAAATGTGAAAAAAGTGAAGCGCTGTGAATACTTTCCGGATTGACTGTACGTATACCAGCCCAAACTTTTTCATCCCTAATTTTCATTTTCACAACAGGGTTGGAACATCAGGCAAAATGAATCATGAAACTTTAGGGCAATAAAAATCATTTTTCTTGGGCACCCACTTGTACCGTAGATAGACCTGTACAACACTGTTTACTGACGACAATTTTTAAACAAACAAATATTCTAGGTGCAGGGCATAGATCAGGCCAAACAAAAGAACAATAGCAGCTGCCCAATATTTAAGCGACAGTGAAAGTTCTGCATCTGATAGATGAAAGATTCATCCTGTTCAAACACCAAGTTCTAACTCATTCTTGAGTGACAGCAATTTTGGCTTAATCTGACGCCTTCCATCATCGAGGTTCAGGAGGACAACCTGAATAAACTCAAAGAAACCCTTAAGCTTTGCAGGGTACTCTAGGTGCAGGGCATAGATCAGACCAAACAAAAGAACAAGTGCATCTACCCAATATTTGTGTGAAAGAACCACCTGGTCCTCCAGAATGACTGTAACGTGCTGCGGGTTAAACGGTACTGCAGATGGATTGTCTTCGGTAAGTGCAAGGAGTGTGACGGCTCCTGTTTGGGATTCCTCGAAGTCGACTTCCTAACAATTACAAACAAAGCAACGGAACGCAAAAAGGTAAGTATACAGCTCCAGGCCTTTTTATTAGAATACCATGAAAAAGTTGATTTATTTCCATAATTCCATCAATAATGTTTAACTGTCATGGTTTGTAGATTCATGGCCCAGTAGTTTAACTATTCCAATCATTAAATTGTTTATTTTTACACATTTTGGTCTTCCAGCTCAAAAAAACCATGAATTGGGGAATTCACATCATTAGAATATTGTAATAAAATCACAATTTTCTTCATCAAAATTTGTTTCACATCAGTGCACATCAAATCAGTTGAACTTTGGTACTTTCTACACAACATGCAATGTTCACTACTTGGTTAGGACTCTCTCTGTCTTAATATTATTAATAATAACGGCCATGATGCGTTTAACATTGAAGTCAATGGCTGAAACAGTGCATGGGAGTAATGGAAGGCCAGATATCCTTGATGCTTTGCCGTCAGCTGTTTTTGTATAGCTGACCTGGTGTCCCACACTTCACTCTTCAATATACCCTGTAGATTTCCATGCCACGTTTTGGCGCTAACTCACCAGTTTAATTCTAAATCACCAGAAATGAAACCCCATTGAAAATGAATGGGGTTATCTTTCTGTTGAGTTAGAATTAAACTGGTGAGTTAACACCAAAACGTGGCATGGAAATCTACAGGGTATATTGAAGAGTGAAGTGTGGGGCACCAGGTCAACAAACAAGAACAGCTGACAGCAAAGCATCAAGGATATCTGGGCTTCCATAACTCCCATGCACTGTTTTTGCCATTGACTTCAATGTTAAACGCATCATGACCATTATGAAGACAGAGAATGTCCTAACC
This sequence comes from Engraulis encrasicolus, assembly GCF_034702125.1. Classification (NCBI taxonomy): domain Eukaryota; kingdom Metazoa; phylum Chordata; class Actinopteri; order Clupeiformes; family Engraulidae; genus Engraulis; species Engraulis encrasicolus. The sequence goes on from NC_085857.1 coordinate 13,813,328, forward strand.
AAGTATTGACCATTGCATGTTATGTAGAAAGTACCAAATTTCAACTGATTTAATGTGACCCGAATTTTGATGAAGAAAAATGTGATTTTATAACAATATTGTAATAATGCGAATTCCCCAATTCATGGTTTTTTTGAGCTGGAAGGCCAACGTATATAAAAAGAAAAAAAATAATGATTGGAATAGTTACAAAACTGGGCCATGAATCTACAATCCATGACAGTTTAACAGTATTGATGGAACTATGGAAATAAATCAACTTTTTCATGGTATTCTAATAAAAAGGCCTGGAGCTGTATGTATACCAGTCCAAAGAAGTCCACTGAAGTCGCACAGGTGTTGCTGCTCATTCAGGATGTCATATCAAGGTGAGGTGTGGCAAGAGGGTTTCTCCCAGCAGTGTCCAGAGTTTACAAGTGATACCATGGCACATATTAGTATAATAGGAGATGATAGATGCCAGCCATAGGAGAGTTTCCAACCTGGCAGCAGATCGCCATCTTCTTTGTACTAGGTGGCTCAGGAAGCACAGAGCCCCCACAAAATGAGCTTTGCAAGTGACTGTTGTTCAAACTTCTGCCCAAATGATTAGGAATAGACTACATGAGGTGGGTATGAGACCCGATGCTTGGGGCCTTTGGTTAAAGCCCATCACAGTGGAGCGTCATTTGCACATGTGAAAATTGGCATGTTTACCACTGGTGACCTTCACTGACCACAGATGAGAGCCGGTACACAATGAGGACATGAAAGCAACATGACAGAGTCTGGAGATGCCATGGAGAATGTCATGCTGCCTGCAACCTCATTTATGAGGAGCACTGTGCACCAGTGTCGTACATGACATTTTTCATGTTCTCTAGCACCATACTTCACAGTAACTAGCTGTAACCATAGCTGCCACTTATGGAGTATCTTCCTGATCATAAGGGCATGTTCCCTGGTATCACCTGTGAGCTCTAGACTCTGGACATTGCTGGGAGACACCACAAACATTCTTGCCACGCCTCACCTTGATGTGGCATCTTGGATGAGCAGCACTACCTCAGCGACTTCAGTGGGTGATTAACACTGCCTTATGGTACCGGCAGGTGCGAAAGAGTCAGAATGCAAAACTGACCAAAAAAAAGCTGAAAACCTAACCAACACAAACTTGATCCAGTCAGCTGATCATACGACAAGTACACAGGTCTAGTGGTTACTAAGAGTAGTTGGAAGGAAACTTTTGCAAGGTCAAAAGTAAAAGTAAAAAAGAAAAACACAATTGATTCAACCAGTGCTGCTTCCTAACTGGACAGGCTGATTTCATAGAGGTATGAATACCTTGTAAAAGCAATGCATTATTTTGATGCTCCCTTTAATTTCTTGAACAGTGAATATCCACATTGAGATTGTATAGAGGATGCGTGTATGCATGCGGATACACACACGTGTACATAGATTGTCAAGTCAAAAATTGCAGCATGATGGTAAGAACGACATAAAAGCATGAGGTCTGAAAGTGCTGTTAATGAATGAACGGCATACCTTGCAGCTCTTGAAAATCTCCGACGCATCTTCTTTGAGATACAGGGCCAGGCCAAACAGGACAGCAGTTCTGGTTGCCTGGATGTCATTATCCTGTTGAGTGTTATGACAAAGAGCTTTGTAAGGTTCTACAACTACACCAACTATACTCCTGATCAAACAGATGTTTTTTTTCAGGACAGTGAAAAGCAGTATTGTTCTACTGAATAACCCCAGTTAGTACCACAGTGATGGGGGCTCTCTTCATCGTAAGGGGTGCCCACTGCAACACCTAAACATTAGCCTAACCTGGTACGACACCACAGCATTTTTTTAGACAGATGTGGCAACAACCTTCACTCACTCCTTGATGTATGACATCTGTCGCTGTGGTGGTATGATCTTAAACAAACGGTGCAGCATACTTCCACAATGAAATGTGAAATCCATACCACCCTGTGCCTTTTGCTTGCTCCCAGCCAGACACAATGTTACTCCTATTAGAATGTATGAAGCTAGCCTGAGATCAAACACTTCCTTCTTATACATTAATATGACCAGTTACACAGTTTCTATGCTACAAAAATGGCCCAATAATGAAAGGCGTAGAAACACCTTGTGTGCACGCAGCCAGGGGTGTTCACAAATGAGAAACCAATGTACTATAGTGGCCATTGTAGCATAGAAAATATAGGCCTACATGTTTTGTGTGGCTTGGTTCAATGTAAATAGAGAAAAGGTACAATAGTTTGGTCAGACCTAACTTCAGCCTTCAAAAATGCCAGCGGCCATGCTGAGCCTAGCTACATACTAAAAGGAGTAACATTATGTCTGGCAGACTGAGAGCACGCACAAAGCTGAAAGAGGTATCAGCTTGTCTCAACTCAGAGAAGACATTTAATTATGGAAGTACGGTGGACTGTTCCTTTAATGAGTCTTCACACTTTACTTAATATGCAAGTCCTTGGTCAATAAAATTACCTAACAACTCATCTATGTTCAGTTATCTGAGCATCTTCACAGACCACACATTTATACAGAGATGCAAAACGTAGGAATATGGTCATGGATGTAATTACAAAACTTGTTTGATGCCTATCCTATATTCATGACACTTACCTGTTTACTGTAATCAGAAAGAAGCGCAGCCATTTTCTTGCCCAAGGTTCCCGTCTGCTTCTCTTTGTAGAGGTTCAGGAGCTGTGGAGTGTATTTGTCCAGTGCCGCGAAGAAGTTGAAGGGGAGGTTTTGGTTCGTGATGCGATGGACCTCCTTGTAAAGCTGTGGAAACAACAAGACAAACAAGACAAAAAATAAACAAAAAACAAAACATAGAATTTTGAAATGCCTGTATAACTGTTACATATACATATATACAGTAACTAACAATCAGCTTTCAACTTACCTGGGCTTCACAGAAGAGGGCAGGCCACCGCTCCCTCAGCTCTGCAATAGGCCTTGGACTGTTGATTATTTCCTCACGTCTCAACGCGAATGTTCTCTGCATGAGCAAGAAGATGAGTGGTCCATCTCTTTCGGCAGGAGCTTTCTGAAACTCGCTATGGAGTTCATTTCTTTGAGCCTCCAAGCTGTCCTTGCTTTCACCGGCGGGATAATTTGGTATGTAATTAATCTCTCCCCGTCTGGGGCGCTTGATTTGAGAGTGGGCTGATGGAGCAGTGGGGTGAAGTCGACTACGCTTTCCTGCATTCACTGACACCTCTTTCAGGCCTGCTCTGCTAAGTTTCGTACGGTAGTTGCCCATCTTAAAGAAAAGGCTGTTTTTCCAGGCATCATATCCTGTTCCGGTCTTCTCTTTCAGACACGGATGCTTTTTCACTAAAGCCTCAGCAGCTTGGCGAATTTGTTTGCCACTTGGGTACCCAGCATATTTATACATCTCTATAGCCATTGCCTCCAATATGTTGTGTTTCTGATCTTTAGTTAGCTTCAGGGGCTTTGCTTCCTTCTCATAGGCTGTATTGCCCTGACTCAGAATATATTCAACTTCATAGGTAAACGATGGCACAGTGAAGTACTCTGGCCAGACCTCAGTCCTACAGCTTCTCTCCGGTGAGGAAAGAATAACGGTGTCATCTGTACTGATGGAGCTGACATCTAAGTCTACGGGGCTGAGATTCAATTCTATGACGTGAATCACTTTGACAGTTGCAATGGATGGGAGGCTATCAATGCTGACGAGGTTGCAAAATGCATTAAAATCTGGGTCTTCATACTGAAGTCTGAAGTCGTACACAAGCCCAAATCTTGTTTTAATTTCTGAAACTAGTTCGTCAACTGTACTGGGTCGAGATGGCAAGACAAGAATTTCAGCGTTGTCATCAGCCAAAATGACGCGCAACTTCAGGGGTGAGGCCATCGGTACAACAGGAATTGCCTTGAACAAACAAACACAAGCAAACAATATTATGAGACAAAAATGCAAAAAATGTGCTGGTGCATACATTGCCCACAAATCTCTGTCTCACACTATAGCCTTCAAAAACAATCACACCTCATGTCTCTGACGCACGCGCCCATGCGCATGCGCGCATGCACACACACACACAAGCAATCTTCATCAGAGACGGGGATGAAATGTTTAGGTGTAAGAATGAGTCTATCAGACACTCTATAAGCATACAAGGGTGTCTGATCTTTCAGTTCACGGACATAGCGAACAACATGGCTATTTCCATCAGTAACAGTCAATTCGAATGACCGTAAATGCTCAACATACCATGCATCATAATCCTTCAGCACAACAGTGATTTCATTTGCAAGCAGTAGTATGTTCGTAATTTCTTTAAATTCTGGCAAGGAGTTTTGAACACCAGTGCAGACAAACATGCCAACCGCAAATGATGTTCCATCAATGTTTACTCGATTTGTACTAAGGACAGTCAAGTCGTCCACAGTCTGTGAAACACTGGCTTGTACCTCAGGCGGTAAGGTGTCAATGAAGGCTGATTTGACTTGAGACATCTCAATTGGTGGTTTGAAAAATTTGGGTGATGATAAGTGGTATGTCATCATCAGTTGATGTCTCTCTGCACATGTTTTTAACACATTTTTGAAGTTGTTAGCCTCATGTATGATCCTTTTAAAAATCCTGTGTTTCCCCTCAAATCTCATTGTCCATAGATGGACAAGGGGCCCAAAGCATCGAATGAGGTGAGGATAATGCTCCAGGAAATGGTGTTTTGGCCTCAACATTAAATTAGGAAACACCTCCTGGAGTATCTGTCTGTGCTCTGAGATTTTGCAGGACATGTACTGCAATGTTTCTTCTGTGAATTTGTGACACATGGCAAGATCTACCACATCTTTTAATGCCATTAGTATTTCCCAAAACCTGTCCCCATCTGGAATTTTGGAACCAATAATTACAGGAAGTAATCGCAAAAGAGCATGATTCTCATGCCCATTACCCCCAATTGTTCCTCGAGATGAAAAACTTGCAGTAACTGGATGAGGACGGTCTACTTTGTCATTGTGCTGATAAGGAAATGTCTTAATTGCCTGATTTAGATCGTTAAGAGTGAAGTGTTTCACTGAAATCATACCTTGCAAGCAAAGGGCCAACTCCACAGGCACTACACCTTCCAGGAGGTCATGCAGCAGGTCTGGTGGAAACCCTGTGATGGTGTGGAAATACACAAGCTCATCAGACAAAACACAAGTGCCTTTGACACCATATGTTTCCCCAACATTTTCATTTTCCTGAATCTGTTGTGTGAGGTGGTCATGTTGGTCTATTGACCTCATCTGGCAAGCATCAGTGGTTGCATCCAATGTCTGTACATCAGTTTTGGAGTAAAGACAAAAACGACAACTATAGACAGACCTAAAACTTTGGTTAAAACCAGCCATCCCATGAGCCGCGAGGTTGTCTGACACAACAGAGAAAACTGTCCCTTTTATGGAGTCACCTAAAGTTTCAATGTAGACGCCATCCTGTTCAAGAATCTTTAAATCATTCAGCAGTGGTGCAAAAACTTTTGCATATCCAAATCTTTGGACATCTTTTGAATTGCACAACATTGCAAGCTGAATGGTGTGTAGGGCAGAGCGATATTTAACTGGCAAGTTTGCCAGGGACCAGTACACTGCACACATTTTGTAATATCCCCTTGACGTGCCAAGAGGACAAGCAATTTCAAGGTCGTCTGCATACAGAATCAAGGCAAACTTAACACCTCCTTCCGCAAAGAGCATATTGCCCTGATAATAAGAGCCATCAACATGTGATGCAAACTCACCAGGATTTGCGGTTCTTGGTTGAAATGCAATGTCTGCAATATCCGGCTTTTTCATCAATTCCTGTAAGGACGAGAGAAGAGGCACATAAACACATTTTCTTTGGGTACCATCAATAAGGTACTCAATGGGTTTGATATGTGGAAACCTCTGCTGTACATATGACTTTCTCCTCTTGGCTGTTGACAGCAGACCTTCACTTTTCACTGATCTGTGTAAGATGTTACACTCTGAAACTGCTTGCACAATTGAAGTGACAATTGTGTCAGTAACAGGGCAATTGTGCTTTTTCAGACTGTCACCAATTACTTTCTTCAGGATGGGTTCAGAGAGAGTAAAGAGCTGATCAATGTGCTCAACAATTTCTTGTGTTGCTCTATTACTAACATGAAGAATCGATTCCATCTTCAAAAAGAAGGCAGCCAAATTATATTCCAATTTCTGATCCAATGCATCAGTGTCATCTACTTCGTAGTGAAAGGGTTCCTCCTCATCGAATTCATCAGACCCTTCCTCACTGACACAATTTTGAGGAGGGTCAGACGAAATCGGCTGAACCAGCTCAGGTGCATAGTCTGAAGAATTACTATGTTCCCTGTGTTTGTGCGATCGAAATGTAGAATGCACATTTGAGGTAAATGTGCAGTCTTTGAATGGACACGGGACTATTTGTTTTTGTTGTAAATGTCTACCGAGGTGGAGAAACATGTCACGTTCAACAAACGGCTGTCTAAATTCACAAAGTGGGCATTTGAAAACCCTACTACCAACTTCCCTCCCAGACCTCGGCGTTGCATGATCGTGCACTCGAGACATATGAACCTTTAGCGAATTGAAGGTTCTGAAATTGCACATGCAATGGTAAAAGGGGCATGGTAATGGGCATGTTGCAGAGTACTGGCCATGTAATAGTCTGTAATGACTCATTAACCGCACTTTAACGGCAGTAGAAAAACCACACAACTTGCATTTCCACATTTTGGAATAGCTTGCAACAGCTTTTCAACGACAACACGGGCCTCGGGACAAATACTTAGTAATACTACTGTGACCACCGTACACAATAAGTAGTTCTACATCCATATAATGTAGGCATGTCGTGTGGAAAGCCCGACATATATCTAAATGCTTTCATATTACACGACGACGAAAAGGTTTGCTAGTTAGATAACCTCGGCGCGAGACATGTGGCTAGCATACATTGAAGCAAACTGGTTAACTGGCCACCACGCTTCGACAATATCATGACCACAACACGATGGAAACAAAATCAGACTACATGTTGCCGGCATTCCCGTGTCAGATACATGTTTGAAATTAAGCCATGAAACAGTAGTTCCTCATAAATTCACATTGCATATCGAAAGACCACAAACCTGAGACTGATACTTCGAGCTCAACTGGCGGCAGTGTGTGGTCGTCATCGATTGGTACTGTGAGTGACGTGTCGAGTCTTTCTGGCTTGCTCGCGCCAGAGCCATGTCTTATTCATGACTCTGGCTTGATCGCGCTCTGTCCACTTCGAAAGATCTGCAATCCCATTGGCTGTAGATGCATGCACCTGTCTCGAGGGATTGTTTGGCGTTGACGTTGATCCTATTGCAATGAGCACATTTTCAACTCGCCAGTCGAATAATGATTGCAATAATGCAAGAGGTTCTTCAAATTATGCAAAGCATAAATACACACTGCATTGCAGTGTATTAGACTACCAGTCAGACCATCGTGACACAGTTGTCAAATTTTGTCTTCATTTTTGCTCTTAAATGCAGTGTTTTGCATTGCTAGAAAGTCTGCTGAACGCCTCACCTCGCAAAATGTCTGTAGTAGGCCTAAACAGGTGTCAAAAATAGAAGCAGAAGGGCTATGCTAATGTTTTCTGCTTTTATATGTGATGTCACTCCAACCATGATCCATAATTCATTATGCCAACTTGAGTCTTATGAGTGACTATGTCATCAATGATGTTATAGTCACTTATAAGAAACAAGTAAATGGACTGCAAAATCAAAATGAGTGCACTTCACTTTCAATAGTTAAGTAATCTTCACTTTCGGCTGCTTTTAAGTGATGTTAACATGAATCATTTTTTGAGATAGATCATCAGGTTTTACAGTGTAGAAAGAGATATGCCAATGTAATAGGTTGCTATGGGCACCTAACATGACCAGGTTCCGGTCTGCCTAAAGGGGCGTGTCATAATACTCCTATCATTGAATAGAACAGTCCTTAGGTCTGCCTTGGTCTGCCTAAAGGGGGATTTCCCCCCCTCCCCCTTGCAATAATAGAACCCGGAAACAATGGGCCAATGGAACATCTCTCTCCCGACTCTCTCTGGCGAGAGAGAGAGTTGGAGTAGGGTTGGGACTCCTGGGCTGGAAGGCCATTTGTGGGGGCTTTAGTGGTGCAGCACATTTAGTGGTTTCTTTTTTTAAGGTTTGTACTCTCCTTTGAAAATTTCTTCTTTTAATTTGTTTTTTTTTGTTCACTCATTCCTTGGCATGCGGACGTTTCGACCTTGAGGTCTTCCTCATGTTTTTACGATTTTTACGTTTTTTTTGAGAGGTGGAGGGGCTTTATTATGACAGGAAAGTGTGAGAGGAGACAGAAAGCGAGAGAGAGAGTTGGCATGCGGACGTTTTGACCTTGAGGTCTTCCTCAGATTCACCATTGCCATTGAATCTGAGAAAGACCTCAAGGTCGAAAGGTCATCATGTCAATAAATGAATAAGCATCAAAAAGAACTTAAAAGAGGAAAAATGTGTGTGAACCATCTTAAAAAAGGTCATTCTTTTTTCGTTCAGCTCCAGGGATTGTGCCCAAAGTAAGCCACAAGCAGCAAGTTGTGTACACCAGAGGTCTGTGCTGGGCGCAGCTCTACTCCTTCGTGTTATGCTCCACAAAAGTTCTATGACCTTGGTCTCCAAACAAAGGCCGGCGGGCCAAATCCGGCCCGGGCATGGCAAACATTTTGTGTAGTGCTACGAAGCATTGCTACTTTTGCTAAGCAGTAGGCATGCACACTTTGCCAGTTTGATGCATTCTGGTTAGAATTTTCGAACCACAATGCATCAAATTGTCAAAGGGCGCATGCTCGCTGCTTAGCAAAAGCAGCACTGTTTAATCACGAACGAGCCTAGTATCACTCCACAGAAAACAGGGGCTAGACTAGTAGTGGAGCCAATCCTTTGGCAGAAGTACGGATGGCGCGCGAGGCTAGTCTTTCATCCCCCGCAAACCCAAACCTTAAAAAAAAACTAACAAGACACTTTGACAGAAAATGATTAAAAGAGGGGAAAATGAAGAAAAAAATTAATGAATGAATGAATGAATTAACAAATATAGTACAGGAGATTAAAGGCTGAAAAAAAGTGACTGTTAATTTATTCCTTCCTTTGGGGACTCATTAATTTATTTATTCATTTTGTAATGACTATGCTACAAAGACAAGGAGGCAGAGACCACGTTAGGCCTATACAATATTAGAAGTAGGTTACTGGCCCTGCCGTAGTCAAACGGTAGGGCACTCGTCTACCATGCGGCTGACCCGGGTTCGATTCCCGGCCCGGGTCCTTTGCCGGCCCTTCCCCGTCTCTCTCTCCCCACTCGCTTCCTGTCACCACCTTCACTGTCCTATCATAGATAAAGTCAAAAAGAAGTAGGCTACTGTACTGCTAACCTACCCATACACTACAGAAGAATGAACCTCTCTTAATGTTTATACGTAAGGAGGTGCTTATACATTAATACATATTAATATTCAAAGCTATTAAAGATATAGTCACATGCCTTTTACATTCCTGTCACAGTGCATTTTTTTTCTTACGTGTAAAGCCCCCTCTTACCTGTGACCAAGACAGGTCACGTCCCCCCAGGTCTGAAGCTCATACACTAGTTTAAGTAAAAACTGCAAAGAGATGCCCATTATGATAAAGGTTGCCTCTCCGGAAGTTGGATCTTGGAGTTAAAAGAAAAAAGGGAACAAAAAAGGGAGGAAAAGAAAAAGGAAGAACAAGCGTTGGAGAAAGGGAATGAAATGACAAGGGATATGAAGAGCCACAGTAGACTTGTAAGTATGCACTAAAGCAGTAGCCTCGCGAGCCATCCTACCTACTTCCGCCAAAGGATTGGCTCCACTACGGTAGTCTGGCCATGCTTCTCTGTGGAGTGCCTGGAGCAGTAGGATTTTGATCGCAACGCCCCCCCCAGAAAACAGCCGATAAGCGAATAAGCGCCCCACGTGGGGGCGAAAGGGGGAGGACGCTTGTGACAATGACGTACACATCTGCGCCAGAGCCATTGGTCTGCGCTATGTTTTTGTTGAGTAACTGCCGGCGACTGGGTGAGAGGTGTCCAATAATTTCAAACCATAACTGAGTGCAAACTTCCTGCTTCCTGCAATCGCTTCAGAGCAAACAAATGCCAGACCATAAATACGAAATGAAATGGTAGTATTATGGGATGGTCAGGACCAGGCTACTAAAGCAGTGGTTCTCAAACTTTTTTGAACAAACGCCCCCTGGACCTCATCCTAAGCCTCCCAACGCCCCCTTGACCTCATCACATGCATGCCAACGCGCCCTCCCCCCCTTTAGTATTAAAAAAAATCTAATGGACTAATGCTCCCACTGACAACTAAGCCCCACCCCCACTTCAACTGTATCCTTCTCAACGCCCCCCTAGGGCTCCCCATCGCCCTCTACGGGACTGTGTCACCCCCGGGACTCACTAATTCGACGCCCTTTCGGTACTTCAGTCTTACGTCATACGACCCTAACCCTACTCTTAAACCTAAACCTAAACCTAAACCTAAACCTAACCCTAACCTTAACGCTAAACCTAACCCTAACCCTTGTTTGAAATGTTTGATTACCATGTGATGTACCGAAAGGGCGTCAAACTAGTGGGTCCCTGTCACCCCCGTTGAGAAACACTACACTAAAGGTAGACATGAAGGAGAGAATGAATGAATTAAGACAGAAAGAGGAAAAAGAGCAAGAGCGAGAGCGAGAAGAAGGAGTGAGAGAATAGGAGGGGGGGATGGAGAGAAGGAGCGAGGGAATAGGAGGAGAGGGGCAAAGCGAGAGGGAACTTGTAAATACATATTGTATAGCAATGAAGGTGAAAATGTAGAATATGAAGATTCAAGAACAAGAGAGAGAGAGAGAAAGGGAATAAGAGAAGGTGAGGAGGTTGGTTGGTCACAGTGGACTTAGTTAGAAGCACACACTGTTGGTCCTGGGAGTCAAACATGACTGAGAGAACGGGGGAAAATAACATGTAAGAGAGGGAGAGAGAGAGAGATGGTGAAAAGAGTGGAGAGATGGAGGGAGGGAAAAAGAGGAGAGGAGAGGAGAGGAGAGCCAGTGTGGTCTAAATACACACTTAAGGTAGCAACAAAGGAGATAAGGTATGGAAGGAGAGAGAGAGAGAGAGAGAGAGAGAGAGAGAGAGAGAGAGAGAGAGAGAGAGAGAGAGAGAGAGAGAGAGAGAGAGAGAGATGAAAATGGAGAAGTAGAAAGGGAGGATGGGAATAAAAGAAAGAGATGAGGTTGGCCAAAGTAGACATGTACTGTAAGCACAAACGGCAGCCAGCCCTCGGAGCAAAGAAGGAACAAAGGGAAGGAAGAATGAAAGAGAAGGAGGAGGAGAGCGAGAGAGGGAAATTAAAGAAGAGAACGCAGGGAGAAATACAATACAATACAATACAATCTGTATTTTTATAGCGCAATATCATAATACAACTCAAATTGTCTCAAAGCGCTTTCAAAATACACATACATACACTTTCCCACATTCACACATCAGCTCTGGAGGCTGACGCACGGCACCTATTGTCCGGGGTTCATGTGAGAAGGCACACACACACAAGCACACACACACACACACACACACACACACACACACACACACACACACACACACACACACACACACACACACACACACACACACACACACACACACACACACACACACACACACACACACACACACACACACACACACACACGTGCACTTTCCCACATTCACACATCAGCTCTGGAGGCTGCCAGGGAATAAGTGCAAGGAAGAGGGTTGGGCTGGTTGGCCAAAATGGACTTGTAATGTCAGCACACACTGGAGCTAACATAGAGTTAGAGAAGGGATGTAGAGAGAGAGAGGGATAGAGAGACATGAGATGAATGAGGAGAGAGAGAGGAACTTTGGAACTGAGAGAAGGGAAAAGCGAGAGTGGTCTGGTAAATACACCCTGAGGGTAACAACAAAGGAGGGAATAAGATAAGGATAGGTTGGCCAGAGTAAGTAAGTACACCGAAGGGAAAAAGAGGATAGTTTGGCCAAAGCTTGTAAGAACATCGGGGCAGCAGGGCTGGAATGGTGATCTGGCATACGGGGCATTTTCCCGGTGGGCTGGAATGGTGATCTGGCATATGGGGCATTTTCTCGGTGGGCTGGAATGGTAATCTGGCATACGGGGCATTTTCCCGGTGCGTCGACAGTCCTCAGAGCAGGACCCGGTTTCTCAAAAGCATCATCGTTAACCAGTTAGCAATTTACTAGTTTCCAATGGGAAATTGCATGGCAACCAAGTAAGTTGCTAACTTAGTTAGTAATGGTGTTGTCCAGAAACACACCCCTGATCTTGTTTTGTTGTTGCTGGTGGTGGTGGTGTTATTTTGTATGCTTGTTTGATTTTGTTTCCATAGAGACCAGCTCTCAATTTATGATGGGGTGACACACTGGCCTATCTTTGAATTAGACAGTGGACAAAGCGCAATATGGGTTTTAATTTGAGTTTGAAACTTCAATTAATTTAAATGATAGAGTAAGATCAGATCATCTCCCATTGTCCACGGAGACGGATTCCTCATGGCTTTTGCCAGACTGATTGACCGAGTCAACAGTCGGCTATTCGCCCAGGCTATACCAAAGTAGGCCTATGCACCTTCCTACGCTGCCACCTTTGCAGGAATTGTCATAGCCTTTACCAAATGGTTACCAAATCTCTGAACTCTATAGGACGAGCCCCTGCATTCTGGAAAAGCAGGCGGGCTGTGTGAGGGCCTGGTCTATATAGACCAGAAAATACACACACACACACACACACACACACACACACACACACACACACACACACACACACACACACACACACACACACACACACACACACACACACACACACACACACACACACACACACACACACACACACACACACACACACACACACACAGACAAATCAAAATACATACAGACAGACATACACACACACACACACACTGACAGAAACACATGGACACACACACACACACACTATATAGACATAAACTGGAAATACCTGGGCTGGTTTTCAGTCCCAGGCCAGCCCTGGCAGTAACAGAGGAGAGATTGCAAATAAAAGGGAGAGAGGGAAAGCGAAGAAAGGGAATAAGAAGCAGGAAGAGAATGATACATGGGAATTAAAGAACATAGGGCAGTTAGAAGAGAGGGAGAAAGGAATTGAGTGAAGGAGAGGGAGGCCCACTTGTAAACACACACTGGAGTTATAGCCCTGGGAGCTCGAAATGATGGAGGGAGCGGGGGAAGAGTGTGTACAAGGGAAGAAAGAGTGTGTAAGTGTGGGAAGAGGGATGAGAGAAATGGATGGAGGGAGGGAGAGAGGGAATATGTGAAGGAGAAAGGGTTGTCTAAAGTGGAATTTTGAAATATATAAAATATATCAAATGAAAAATAAATAAATAAACACACAGAGGTAGGGGGGAGAGAAGGGGGTATAAAAAGATGCAGAGAGAGAGAGAGAGTGAGAGAGAGAGAGAGAGAGAGAGAGAGAGAGAGAGAGAGAGAGAGAGAGAGAGAGAGAGAGAGAGAGAGAGAGAGAGAGATATGAACAAGATGTGGAAAGACACAGGGGCGGATCTAGCCATTTTGGGGACCTTGGTGAAACATAAACATGGGGCCCTCAAAGTCATTATACAGACAGAAAATTCTGTGTTTTGGTGCTATTTTATTGGTTTTTTTCTCATTTATATCTTTGATTACTTTACAGAAGTGACAAATTAAGATCAAGCCTACTTTTTTGTGTGTTTACCACGGCTGGTATGACAGTTGGGGCCCCTATGGAGGCCAGATTTACATGTAATCTGGGCCCTCGGCAATTGCCTAGGTTTGCCTAATGGTAAGTCCGCCTCTGGAAAGACAGAGACAGTAGGGTTGGCCAAAGTGGACTTGTAAGCACACACCGGAGTTAGCCCTCGGAGCTTTCCTTTATGTATTTATCCTCCTCTCTTTATTCCTCCTCTTCTTGCCCTGAGCATTTTATGACTCCTTTCCACCCATCTCTCAAAAACACACACACACACGCACGCACGCACACACACACACACACACACACACACACACACACACACACACACACACACACACACACACACACACACACACACATTCAGTGAGAGTGAATGGAGAATGGCATCTAGAGTGAACAAGAGAGTAAGAGAGAGAGAGAGAGAGAGAGAGAGAGAGAGAGAGTAAGAGAGAGAGAGAGAGAGAGAGAGAGAGAGAGAGAGAATTTCAATGCCCCATTTCATTTTTTGGCCATCTCTCGCATGCCTTCTATTGTAGTGATACAGTTGGATGCCATTTCTATTTTTAGTTTTTAGGCTTTATCGCTCTCTCTCTCTCTCTCTCTCTCTCTCTCTCTCTCTCTCTCTCTCCGTATAGGTTGCTGAGCTGGGTCCTTCCTGATCCAACGCTTGAGTGCACACCAGAGAAAGAGAGATAATGGAGGGACTGATGAAAGGAAGGGGGGGGGGTACAAGAGAGGGGTTTTTTTTGGGGGGGGGGTGAAAAAGTGAAAGAACAAAACAGACAGAGT
>NC_085857.1:13837974-13845474 GCF_034702125.1 Engraulis encrasicolus
TTCCCCAGAGTACCATCTGCATGAGTACCTGTCCACAGCACTGATCGTCTAACCTTCTCCACCCATAACTTTCTGACATCTCCATCCACTGGATTTATTCTAGACTTATTCCCCAACCTCCCGTCCCTGGACCTCACATTCCTCCACCTATAATCCAGTGAACCGGCTGCACGTCTGCCTGTCCACGGCACTCATCGTATGAACTTATAGACACTACCATCCACTTAAGGCGTAAAGATCTTCTTTCTGACCCACCCATAAACACTGGATTTATTCCCCTACCCCCCTCCCTGGACTTGACCATGCCTCCACATTCCCCAGTGAACCGGCCGCACGTCTGCCTGTCCACGGCCCTCATTGTCTGCAGCATGGCTCTACTTGACGCCTACCTGGTCGAACAGAACCAGGGCCCCCGCAAGATCGGCGTCTGCATCGTGGTTCTGGTCGGGGACCTCTGCTTCCTCATCGTGCTGCGCTACGTCGCCGTGTGGGTCGGCGCCGAGGTGCGGACCGCCAAACGGGGTTATGCCATGGTGCTGTGGTTCGTCTACGTCTTCGTGCTGGAGATCAAGGTGTACTTTGTGTACCAGAACTATAAGGCCCGGTCGGCGTCGACCATCGGGTCGGGGCCCAGCCTTACCTCTGGAGTATGGGACTACAATAACAACGGCTCTGGTTCTGGTAGTAGTGGTAGCAGCAGCAGTTGGACTAGCATCTTTCTAACGGACGCGTTGGGTCGCAAAGCTCTGACGCTCCTGCTGTCCGTCTGCTTGCCGTGCCTCTACGTCGCCCTGGCGGCCGTGGACCACATGGAGTACGTGCGCCCGGCCCGAAAGCGCGAGGAGGTCCGCGGGCGCCTCTTCTGGGTCGCCGTGGATCTCTTAGACGTCCTGGACGTCCAGGCGAACCTGTGGGAGCCGCAGAGACTCCGGGGGGGTCTCCCGGTCTGGGTGGAAGGGGTGACGTTCTTCTACTGCTACATCCTGCTGCTGGTCTTGCCGTGCGTCTCGCTCAGCGAGATCAGCATGCAAGGGGTTAACATCACGCCACACAAGATGCTGCTCTACCCCATCCTCAGCTTGGCCACGGTCAACGTGGTGACGCTGCTGATACGCGGAGGCAACGTGTTCCTGTTCAGGGACTCGCGCGTCTCAGGGGTGCTGGTGGGAAAGAACGTGGTGGCCATCGTGCTCAAGACGTGCAGTCTCGTGCAGTATCGCAGGCACATGCTGCAGGGCACCCTGACATCAGCCACCGCGGCAACCACAACAACAACAACAACAACAACAACATCAAGGACTAACACTGGCACTTCCACAACAGCTCCACCAGGGGGCAGTGTTGCTGGTCGTGGTACTGTTGGTAACATGTCTCCTATGTTGGTCAATGAGTTACTACCACCCAAGAGCCATAACAGCTTAGTGGTGACGCACACTACCGGTGTACCCAATGCCGCCGCCACTACTATGGGCGGCATGGGTGTACCTGTGACTCTTAGCGTAGCTGTGCCCCCCATGTCTGTGCCGATGCCCATTCAAATGCCCATACAAATGCCCATGCCGATTCCAGTTCCAATGCCCATGCCAATGCCTGTGGTTCCGATGGTGGTGCCAATGGCGGATATGCCATTGCCAATGCGCCCCCACCTTCCTTCGCAGGTGTGTGTTGTGTTTCTCTTTTCTCTGTTATGTAAATATCCCCCTTGTGTTTTATTAAATTAAAAATGTGGGTAAGTTAGAGCTGAATGAACACATTCTAATGCGAGATGAGGATACTTGCTTTTAAATTTAACTGATTTGATGTTTTTATGTGCATTGGAGTCTGAGATATTTAGTTTTTATAGGCTGAAAGAGCTACAACGCTGCTGACTCCTGCCTGGAAAGCACAGGTCAGGGGCGTTGAACGCGGCAAACGATTAAACCTGAAGTGTTCGACCAAGGATCACGACAACCAAAGCTCGTGTGTAGAAAAATTTGAACATTCCATTGGATGACGCCTGCTTGCGCCGAGCTCATTACATATTTTTAGATGAAGTTCAGCTTTTGACACCCTCGGCTCTAGAAGCGCTTTTGACGCTTTTAACGCTTCTGCCACCTGCTCTCCCATACAAAGTCAATTACTTCCGGCGCTTTCCACGCGTTCAACGCCGCGGGTGTGATCACATGGTTAGGGTTAATGTCTGTACTGAAATGAGTGCTTTCAATCTCATCAGGGATGTGTGAAGTATAACTGTACATAGTAAATAGTGACAATAAAATGCATTCTATTCTGTTCTATTCTATTCATTCCTATCCTATCCTATCCTATCATATCCTATCCTATCCTATCATATCCTATTCTATTTTATTTTATTCTACTGTAGGTGGTGATACAGGAGCTGAGTACTGTTCCGGAGGTGAGCGAGGGAGAGGAGACGTGACACATGGACTTCCTGGTCGTGGGGAGCGATGACATCACACCATGGGCAGTACTGACATTGTTTTGGTCAACTATAAGGTCCTTTGACTGATCTTAAAGGATTGCTTCCCTTTTTGATGTGATACGTTTGTCGCTTTGAAATGAAGACGGATATGATCGCCTATAGAGCAAGAAAAGGGGAAGAATAATCTGACACTATTGGCGGCATTGACGCACGTAGGCTTTCTGAAAGGATGTTAAACTCGCACACGACTGGATCGCATTGGCCTGGACTTACCAGAAGGGAATAATGCTGTGAAAGCATTGTCACTCTTTGCAGTCTTTTGGTAAAATTGGAGGGACCAGAAACGACAGATTAATTCCCTTTTCAAGGATTCGCACATCGCATGGACTGGATTATGATATGGACTTCCATGTAGAGCAGAAATTAACTATGATTGTGACTATAAAATTGGCTGGGATTGTTTTGATCAAATAGGGAGATCCCAAGACTGACCGTAAAGGACAAACATCGTCTAGTGGAGTAAGCTAAATCAAACCCCGCCTAGCCAAAGCAATGGAGTTTGGAGTGGAAACTCCAAACTCCGAACACTGGAGTGGAATGGAGTTTACTCAACTTCGGTCTCCTAATGGGGGCGCTGTTTCCCCCCTCTTCTTCTCTTTCTTTTGTGTTTGGTGGCAGCTTGTGTAAGACGTGCACTACCGCCAGCTACAGCGATAAGGGAACATTTCTTCTCATCCTCCGCTGTTCTCCTAAAGGGGCATTCAACGAACGTCAAGTGGATCCCGGAAAAGTGTGAGCTTGATTCCTCTCTACCTTCTCCAGTGTCTCTGGGATAACTCCTTTTTTAAAACATGCACACTCAACAAGGTTCGGATCTCAGTAGAGAGTAATGCTGCCATGACTACATCAGAGATTCTTTAAGTATACAGAGATATGCCAACGTAATAGGCTGCTATGGGCACCTAACATGACCAGGTTCCGGTCTGCCTAAAGGGGGCGTGTCATAATACTTCTTAGCATTGAATAGAACAGTCCTTAGGTCTGCCTAGGTCTGCCAAGGTCTGCCAAAAGGGGGATTCCCCCCACCTCCCCCTTGCAATTGTAGAACCCAGAAACAATGGGCCAATGGAACCTCTCTCTACTCTCTCGGACTACATGGCCTGCCCTGCACTGCATAGAGTTTCCTTGGGAACTGCAGTGGAGTAGAGTTGCCCCACCGGGACTCGAACCCCAGCCTCCTGGGGTACCAAACTGGTAGCCAGGCCACACCCTCCTAGTGACGCAACGTCTTAGACGTTGCCTCTAGTCAGGCCAAGAGCAATGTAAATATTGTTTCTGATCTCTCCTGAAAAATCAGGAACTCCACCCACTTTGTCGGACACCAGTCAACCAGTAAGCAAACCTAGGGAGGCGGGTCAACCATGCCTTGTTTTGGGAAACGTTCGTTGTTTTGCTCTTGGTCAGACCAAGTGTCGAAGAGATTTGAAAGTCGATGATACCGAACTACCAAACTGGGGCTCTGGTGCTCTGTGGACAGCTACATAAAAGAGTCCAGCTCGTTGGTGTGGCACTCAGAGCACACCAACAAACTTTGCGATTGCCACTCCATTGCAGGGACCAATGATGAAGAAAGGATTGCTTCTGCTTGGATGTGATGCACACAAGGATAAAGATTGGCATGTGAACTCCATAGCCCCTTAATGCACGCCGGCCCGTCGCGTACCGCCGGTGGCACGCTGTAATAGTCAATGAAAAAGGGGCAAAGGGGTCAGTTGTCCCAGGCCTAGATAATGGAGGGCCCCAGAATTGGGATGGCATTACATTGTAGGTATTGAGGTGGGGGCCTCTTGAGATGGTTTTGTCCTGGGCCCAGCGGCCCTGCAGGCATCCACCTTGTGACTGGCACAGGCAATTGCTGCAAGTCTGTTGTTTGGACTGTGTGCTGTGGTAAGTTACTGTATATGGTGTGTCACAATGGGCGAAATGGGACCAAGCTCGAGCAAGGATTATCACATGACATCAGTGTTGCCAGATGGAAAATGCTGAATTATCGTACCAAAACCTCAAAATTATAGTTTTTGGGAGGAAATTATCGTACAAGACCCGAATTGTTGTTTCAAGGCATCTAAATGAACTGAATGACAGCTCTGAAATTATCGTACATCATTTTTTTTATCATACAGAAGACAAAATGGACAAAATTATGGTACAAATACAATAATTATCGTACATCTGGCAACGCTGTATGCCATTGAGGTAGACTTCCAGAGTGATCTTTACAATAGCATGTCTTTGGACTATGGAGCATTGTTTACGGTACTAGTGACACAGTAGTGACACACTCCCTTGGCGTGGATTGAATCTTGCTAAACGGGGGTATCAATATCTAAACTTTCTGACTACCTTATTGATGTCACACACACCCACACACACACACACACATACACACACACACACACACACACACACACACACACACACACACACACACACACACACACACACACACACACACACACACACACAGTAAGATAACATTAGAATGAACATCCTAAGAGCGCAGAATTCACACATTTTCAGGTGACAGCAGTGACTTCAACACTCCATTGGACAACATGGGAACTTTCTGAAGAGCAACCAATGACCCTGAGGAATTCACACCATATTTGTGTGGAAAGGCTTCTGGACTTGGCGTCATGAAAAGGAATGCTACTTTTATTTATTTATTGTACTAGAAAAAATACACCCTGTTAATGTGACAGACAAATCTCAATGGAGGATGTTTTTTTTTCTTTCTTGAAAGAGGACTTGAAAAAGGCCTGAAAGAATCTCCGGGTGGGGGTGATGTTTCCACCTTGTTGACACCTGGTGTAGAGAACACAGATAATAACGTCATAAAAAACGAATGCAACTTGTATTAATTTATTGTACTAGAAAAATACACCCTGTTAACGTGACAGAAAAATCTAATTGGAAGATGTTTATTTTTTTCCTTGAAAATGGCCTGAAAGAATGTCCACCCTGTTGAGGAGGATGTTTCCACCCTGTTGACACCTGGTGTAGAGACTACAGGTAAAATTCAGCATGATATCTTTTATAATACTGTATGTCAGTTCAAAAACATTGGCAGCTGTGTTCAAAGACATGGATATGGCATATTCTTTGACAACTTACAGGACCTTGATTACACGTATGTGGATATTTTGTAAAAATTGATATTTTTGAAAACCTTTTTAGATAGTTTGATCCTATTTACATAGCATGTAAATAAAATGTACATTTTAGAAAACTCGAGTTTAACCCCTTAATACACGGCATTATAAATTAGCTGTTACCAGAATGGCAATGACCAAGTCGTAATGTATTTCTAAAGGCCCCGTGCACTGTCATAGTAGTGTAGTACTATAGTAGTTAACATTCAATGTCTATTACAGCATGCCACAGGAGGTACGGCGTGCATTAAGGGGCTACAAGATATTCATTTTATGGAGCTAGAACTCTGTTTACAAGTAAACAACAGATTCAAACAGGTGCATTTATAAAAAAAAATATCCTCATACGTGTAAACAGGGTCTTGGTGAAAGAGCACATGTGTACTGTACCAGAGAGAGTAGAGAGATATACTTAAAGAATCTCTGACTGTACAGGTACATGAATGTTGAAATATGCTGTATGCAGCATTGGAAACACAAATCTACAATATCTGATGTCAATCAAAGATCTCTGGGGTGCATTTCTGAAAGGCGTAGTTGTTAGCAGTTAGCAACTTCGGTAGTTGTTGACTTAGTTTTTCCAAGAAGTTGAGCGCGTCCTTTGCCTAAACAACTTCGGTAGTTGCCAATGGGAAATTGCATTGTAACCAACAAAGTAGCTAACATAGTTAGCGACTACGCTTTCCAGAAATGCACCCCTGTTTTGTATTGGGATTAAACAGATGCACAAATGTACGAGTGTGTTCAATGTGGTCTGTGGAGAAATTAAACAACATGATGTAAGTGAATGAAAACAAAGACTGTTTGGGTTCTGAAGGAGTTGAGTTGTTTGTGTGTGTTTTTTTCTCTCTTGAGAATGTTACCTTAATGTGGAGTAAAGAAAAACAATAGCTGACAAGATGATTGTTATTGTTCTGTCGCATCAAAGAAGAGGAAGTTGGATTGTGTAAATAGGATTTTCTCCCAAATATGTGATGTTTTCACTACAACGGTCTTTCACACAGAAATGCTTAATGTGTTTCTTTTTTATAATTGATAATAATACATTTAAACACCTGTTCTTAACAGAACTGTTTTTCGCTTAAGAAGGACCATAACTGAATTTAACAGAACAAAAACTCATGTCCAACAATTACTTTTTAAGGATTGAGAAGAATATACACTTATGATAAAGAATATTCACTCACAATGAAGGCAGTACATTAATTATGCCATCCAAAGTGACTTACAGTTATTATTTTACAGGGTATTGGTTACAGTCCCAGGAGCAATGTGGTGTTAGGTGCCTTGGCCAAGGTCACTTCAGCCATGCAGGGAGAGGTCAGGTGGGATTCAGACCTACAACCCTCAGATTGAAAGACCAACTTCCTAACCACTAGCCCATGGCTGCAGCAACAATAAACATCCATAATAAACATTCATAATAAGCATTCATTATGAAGTATGCACATCTCTAAGGACACATAGCCTATATATTGATGAGGGACGCGCTTTCATCATGAAGGATGCTCGTGGCTGGGTGCACACTCACGGAAGGACACACTAGTCCTAATACAGAATGCATCCAGCATGACATCATTGAGTGTTTAGTGGACACAGAAAAATTATGTGTTTTTGGATTTTATTCTGTTTTGAGATACTATTCAACATCAAATACAATGGTTAACAGTCTTAAATGTGTCTTACCATCAAGAAAGTGGTGAATTTGTTTTTATTATTTCACCCGCAAAACCACCTTTAACCCTATCGCGCCGGATGCATCATCTATGATGCATCAAATTCAAAGCCCTCTCCACGCTGACACAAAAAAAAAATCCATCTCAAAAACATCCTGCGTGTCATTTCCAAACGTCCTGCAGTACGCGG